>NC_065512.1:25049393-25082370 GCF_006386435.1 Epinephelus moara
TGCTTTTGCACCTTGTTGTTTTATATTGTCCTTGTCTTCTGTTTATGTCTTTGCACTTACATGTATGTACTTCTTTTCTTTGGTCTTAAATGTAAAGCGTCTTTGAGAGCTGTAAAAGCGCTGTATAAATAAAATGTATTATTATTATTATTATTATTAACTAAGCTTGATGATCTTTGAGACATCCAGCTGGTGTCGATGAAAACCACTGAACTGTGAGTCAGTCGCTATGGCAGACACAGATGCAGAAGTCTAGTTTAGGAGTCATATTTATGACTTTAGTATTAGCAGTTAAGCACTCAACTTCAGTTAAAAATATTTCTTCAATTTAGTAAATCACAAAAGAAATTAAAATAGTCGGGACAGTGGGAGTGTTTCACCTTTTAAAAGATGTAGCTGGCATTACGTTTCAGATTATATGATTATAAGACAATAAATAAAGATTACGACGATGGCACACAGTCCACAGGGCTGTGAAGGAAAAGAAAGAAGAGAAGAGTGAGAAATCTCTAAACGCATTTCCTGTTGGCCAAAACCACAGCTGGGTGCATACAAAACGGCTTGTCTCCTTGAAAGGTCGGATACGATTGTATTTTTCTGCTCACTCCTTTCCTGTTTACCAATTTGAATACCTTTCTAGGTTATCATTGCCTCTAAGTGGTCTGTTGACACTGCCACACTATACTGTGTGTGTGTGTGTGTGTGTGTGTGCGTGTGCGTGCGCGTGCGTGTGTGTGTGTGTTTGCATATGACTATTACTTTCATCCCTTTTTCTGTCATTTATTTGACATCAGTGACGCAGAATGTGCGTTTGTGTAAATTTGTGTGTGAGCTTTATACTACCTACTTTATTCTGCATAACTCATGAATCATAATTTATACAAACTGTCAGATGCTGATCAATTTATAATCATTTTTCATTGGCCATTACCTTGATATTATTTCATTTACAGTTGTGGGAGTTGTTTTTGTGCAGCACTTTCAAAAAATTGTATAAATCAATCAGTTATGTACGTATCCACACAAATACACACACACACATACACACAAGCAAATGACCAAATTGTGCTACATCAATCAAATAAATGCATGGCTTATTACATGCAAATAAGATACACTTTGCTCACTTATTTTAATTATTTTCCTGCTCTATGCACACAAATAGTTACACATGCCCATCAGTGTGCAAACATTGTAAAACAGCGTGTCAACAAATTAATTAACAAACCCATTTTCAAGAGAGAATTTAACACCTCGCAAAAACAAGAGAGAAATCAGTTTCATACGTTTTATTTTTTATTTGATGCCTGTAATTATAACATGCTCACATCAGGGGGAATAAAAGTTATTTGCAAACTGCTGAATTTAATTGTTTACATACTGCCAAGGTTTTCTATCACAGCAGGTGAAAACAACGGCAACATGTTCACGCAAAAGATTGGATTCGTTTGGGGCTCCTCTTATAATACACATGCACAAACATACATACTATAGTACACATATATATGTAGCCAACAACGCAATAAGAATACTGTTTAGGGGCGTTAGGGGATGTCAGTCAATACAAATGAATCAAATCAATACAAAATCACAGCCACACTTTTATCTACCTGTAATTATTACTACATTATTTAGCATGTTATTTTATATCTACTTCAGCAGCTATTTGGTTGAATCCCTGCTTTAATTAGCAAGCTTAGCTCCCTCTGTTGTTATGGACTGTTTGTGCAAATTACAGGCTGCTGTAATTGAAGAGGACACAAATGAAGTGGGTCCCTGCCAGAAACCAGATCATGTGGCTGCAGCTCTTTGGCTGCCGATGGAGGCTGACCAGTCATATATTCCATCATGGCACTTAAAGTATGACATTTTCTGCTGCGTGTACTCATTGGCAAAGAGAGCAAGAGAGACGGAGTCAGGCGAAAAAAAAGAAACAGCAAGACAGAGAGGGATAGCAACAAATTACACCATGCCAAGTACATTAACAAATCCATCTGGTGTCTCATTCTTCCTCCACTGCTACTCACCCCATTGGCCCCTGTTGCCCCCATCACTGGGCTTGAATGGGCCCTACCAGGACAAGGTCATGTTGTTGGCGTGTGTTATGAATCTGCCACCTGAACCCAAAGGTGCCTGTGGGGGCCTGGCGCACCAGCATGCTGGCAGGGTGGCAGTAGTGACTGTGTAGTGGTAAAGTGACAGGAAGCAAGGCAGGAACGTGCAATCTGGGTCACACATACACACAAAGTAACACCTTTCTGTGTTCCTGGCTTTAGTTTTCGCTCCCTTTTTCCAGTCTCTCTTGTTTTTTATGTCTCTATATTACAATACTATCAGCCATCCATCACTTAGCGACACTAATTTGATGCGTTTTGTATTGTCAACACACATTCAGCCTGTGTTTGCATGTGTGTTTGTGTGTTTTCCCGCAGGAATTGGCAGTCACTGCCGTCTCATAGCCAGGTTCTATGTGGGTCAGTGACGACCAAATGTGCAACAGTGTGGCCCATAACTTATATCTATGAGACAGAGAGCGGCAAGCACTCAGACAGATGGCATGACACGAGTACAAATGGCCATTCTGTGGAAATATTGCAGTATTGAAACACTTGTAAGAGCAAGAGACGGGAATACAGCGAAAGAGAGAGGCAGGAAAAATAAAGGATTTTATATCATTTATTGAGTTAACGCTCCAAACTTTTTTTGCTCAGCTGAGTCCAAGCTGTGTTTTATCGCGATAATAGAAAGCAAAATCAAGCGTTATCTAAAATTGAAATCACATCTGTGGAAAATTCAGGCCAAGCTTTACCTTTGAGCAGATGCTTTGTAACTTCTATCTCTCAATTTATCACATTGACCAAATGTTAGTGTTTTGTCAACCTGGGAACTGAGTGTGGAAGTTTTATTTATAGCACCTAAGTTTCACTTTAGCTAACTGATGCCTATGTGATATGTGTTGAGATCTGTTTGGATTGCCATGAAAAACAAGCCCCCATTATATTATTGAGACTGAGAGGAATTTATTTAGGCACAAATGGCTGCTGGATGGCACACTGTTCCTCCATCTGTTGCCCTGCATGAACTTTGAATCAGCTGCTGCAGATCCTGTCTCTTATTGTGATATGAAACTAAAAATTGACCCTTGAGGACTTTTTGGATGCAGGGACTTCACTTAGAATTTAATGAACTGATGCCCCTGCAGAGACAGAGGCAGTAAAATGAGGAGTAAGTTGCTGAAACATGCCCTTTCCAAACCATTGTTTAGCCTTTCATTTTGACCTATCAGTATGAGAAGATTCAATTAACAGGGAGAAAGATGGATGTGTTTCTGCTGAGCGTTTGTATTTCTTTGCCCTCATCATATGTACACCTGCTCTTTTTTGCCATGTGTGCTTTCATTGTTTGGTCTTAAATGTGTTACTCTGCACGTCCTACACTTCTCCTGACCTCACCTAAACCCCTACAACCCCGTTGGACCATTGATGTTGATGACATACTGTCATCCCTCTGCCAACCTTTATGCTTCCAGCTCACCTCATACATCATACATACTGTACACGCAGACTCGCTTCCAAAGTGTTAAGCTACCCCTAGGTCAAGGAAAAAGTAAAGAAGTACGAATGTGCAGACTTTAAGGTATCTTTGGTGAGTCCAGCTTTTTACTCGACAATGCTGTGGCTCACTTTTTCAATGAACTCAAGAAATTTGCTCAATAAAAGTTGTTCACCAAAATATGAAAATTATAATAATGCATTCATCTTAACGCCATTTTTGCATCATCTGAAAAAAATCCTTGCAGAAACCCTGTACACTGATTTTGATCCATTTCATTGTTCTATTCGCTGTGAAAATTTGCAAAACGTGACAAAATTAAAAGACACATTTCCTCCTTTGCCTCTCTCCACTGGAGTTACATATCTGGCTGTCACCACTTCCTCCCTGTCTTTCATTTGGCACCGCAGCTGCATAACAGGACGGAGCTGTCCTCCCTCTCTGTCTCCACATTCTGTGTTCGGTCCACATCCTCCTCCTCTTCATCATCATCCACCAGAATATTACTATCTGACCTGTTGAACGTGAAGAATCTGAGTTATGACATGATTCTGTGCACCCCGTTCCTCTGGCTGTGTCCCACCGCCACATTTTCTTCATTGATTCTTAGTCAAACGTCTTTAAAGGCTTCTTATGGATGTAAAATACACAAAACTTCATATCTTCCAATAATTTGGAAGATATGGTGAAGCCAGTGGAAATCCAGGCAAGGGCTTTCACGTCTGTGTGCCACTCATCTTTTTAAACACATGTCGGCATTTTGTATTAAAACCATTCATATTAGCAGTGATGCAAATTTGTAATAGCTGCAACAGGTTCGCCATTGTCTTGACGTAGTGATATGTTCCACACAACGTGAGAATGAAGCTTTTTGCTTGCAGTTTTTGTGTTGCGATGAGCCTTAAGTTTCTGCGCTCTAGGTGCCTGTCCTTTTTGCTGGAGCGCTCTGAACTCCTCAAGTTGAAAACACTTCAACTCAAAGCAGAAAAACAAAACAAAACACATCATCTCTTTTTTCCCATTGTCCAATTGGATGATTTTAGAGGCGGGCTTTCTGTGGTAGTCATGACAACAAGTTTACCATTGGTAAACAATGGAGGAGAAACTGGTGGTAGCAGTTGCCGGTACCCAGAGCTATAGGACCTGACGATAGATAGCAGGTTGTCAAACTGCCCCCGAGTCATCCTAGAATTTGCCTGGAAATGGCCATCATCGAGGAGATGGGGGCCTGAATCTGTATATCCATGAAGCAGTTTACCAGCATTGTTTTCTACTATCCCTCTCTGAGCGAAGCGAAGTAATGTGAACATCACACCAGTTTCCTTTTAAGCCAAACGTATGTACAGTATCCACCTTGCTGTGTTTAATGTATTCATACTGGACAAACTTCAGTCTTTAAATTTCCACTCATTATCCTCTGTGCACAAGTGACTGTAACTGGCATCCATATGGATTGTAATTTGGGCCATTACTATGAATTCCTCAGATGTTAGATGTTCCTTTGTATTGAGGCAATAGCTGTGATTTAGTCCAACATAAAAGATGTACAATAAATTCTCACCTAAAACAGCTTTAAATTAATCTACTTTATTTGCAGTTGTTGTCCCATTGTTCTTTATTTCTCTCTCTGCCTGAGCATCCGTGTCCCTCCTTCTGTGGGTGGTGAGGTCAAAGGATTCCCTTCATACATTCATTCATAAGAGCCAGCTGGATGAAGGGCTTCAGAAATATTAGCTTAACTCTTCGCTTTCCTTCAAGCAAAAGGACTCTGGATGTTTTCCTCTTATTTATTGCCTCAGGTTTTGTTTTTGTTCATTTCTCTTCATTAAAACACTCGCTTATGTGAACATTAATTCTATTTATTCAAAACAAAATTAGAATTCTTAATGTGTACAATGGAGGAGAAATGTTTTCTTTTCAAAGCTCAAAATGCACCAGTCCATAAAAGATGTGCCTAAACTGCCTAATAGGCTTGAGCTGATGTGTATTTTACTAGCAGAATAATTGTAAGAGGTTTGGATGAAATACGTTTCAGAACCCAAAAGAGAGGTTATAGGGATTCTTTGTGGTTTGCTGGTGGGATTTGTTCCTTTCTCCCTCAGTGCTTCAAATCTTATTTTTAATTGCCCATCGTATTTCTTACAGTTTACTACACAAGGAATATTACTAGTAATATTATGCAACCTGACAAGGAGTCTCTGTGTCTTCCATTCCCTGGTATAAAAAAGACATTAACAATTTTTTATTCAAAAAACTAAATTTCTGCCAGATCCTGCACCAGCTAATCACATTCATGAGCTGAACTTAGACTAAATTCTGACTTGATTATTCAACTGGAAGCACCAGATATGAATTCTATGACAGTGGGATTGTTAACTTAACAACAACAACAAAAAAATCAGCAGCCATGGCCAAGTGAGGTCATTCCCTGTTCAGCTGCTACAGTGACAGTTACAGCAAAGAGGTTGAATCCCATTTAGAGTGATGGCTGCTTGACAGCTCTTCAGCAAAAACACAACCACTGAGCCCTTCTCCCTCAGAATCATATCCTCATCTCCCACATTCAATTCTGAGCACTGTCATGAAGTAAAACAACCTTTTCAAGCACCTCGTGTCATTTGATATCTTTTTACAAATCATCTCCCTGTCATCCACAATCAGTCAAGGGTCGCAGCGGCATCCAGTCCCTCTGTCTGCAATCTCCAAACATTACCCTATCTGTAATATTGGTATTTGAAAGTGAAGTGAATTTACTTAATAAATAATTAAATACAAGTGAAGGGGCATGAATAGTGATCGGGTATAGATAGTTTTAATCTTGTTTCAAGCCTATGTGCTGTCAGATATCAACCTTGAGCAGGATCTGTTGGTGAACCTGATGCCTGACCTGACTGCAGAGATGCCCAAAATAAGAGCAACAGATCTTCACACACACCCTGTTTTTCCCACACTGCTCTTTCAACTACAAGTCAAGGAACTGGATAGACACATAAAACAAACAGTAGTTATTCACAAATCTTAGTTACTACTCATCTAACTGGGAGGGGGTGGAGTCTGTCAGTCATGTGAGCTGTCAATCACAGGTGCATTCTGTATGTTGGAGGCCTCATGTTGATCGTGGTGTGGGGAGTAGGGCAGACATGGGCCAGCTCTGCTGAGTCTGGGGTAAAAAGTCAGTGAATGGGGTCAAACGATTTCTACCATTCCTGCTCATTATGTTTTCTTAGCACTTGATAATGCACACTGTAAGCTTTATTTTGAAATACTCACTTTTTAACTGTAACTTTATAGAAAAAAAGGCAGTTGAGTGGCAACAGCTTTGTCTCACTTCAGGGGCTGCAGCTTTCGAAGGCTGCATTTCAAGACCGATTGCGTCACATCGGCGCGACCAAGGCTGTCCCATTTCGAGGGCTCCTTCAAATGCGGCTAAGAAATGCACTTCTTTCCAAGAATCTGTAGTATTCTGCAAAGGATGAATCCTTCGTGGCCCAGCCTATCCCAAGATGCACTGCGAGCCGATGACAATTGGGTTGTCTTTATTATGGCATCTGAGACACTGGCAGAAGTGGCAGCAGATTACATTTTTAAATGTAAATACTGGGTTTCAACTCTAATAGCTAAAAATACAAATGCTTTTAAACACAAGAGGCCGTCAAACCTAAAAGTTTTGTTCAAATAACAGACTAACTTATGTGACGTTAATTATGCTAACCGACGTTGCTTGTTAGCTTCTCCTGTCAAGCGCAGCTGGTTGCTAGATGAAAGGAGCGCCCACGGGTTGGGCGAGAACAACTGGTGGTGCAACCAGGAAATCCTCCACAAACCAGACAGTCCAATTTTGGAAACTGTTCAGTTTGGCTGATGTGGTCTTCAAAAGACGCAGCAGACGTAGACCGCGAAGGCTGTGTCCTTCAAAGGCTGCAGCCCCTGAATTGAGACACAGCTATTCTTTTTACCTGGGTGCTTAAAAAAGTTTATTTTGGTTACTGGCTCAGTTTATAAGTGCAAGATGGTTCCCATACTGAAAGAACAACTCTGACCCCTTTACACTTTGCATTAAAATGTGCTTTGGATGACAGTAGTGATAGTGTTTGACCACATGAAAGTACAGATATAACTACAACCAAGACGTGTTGAGGTTGGGTGATGATCTTATTGTCCACAGCATCTCTGGAGGTGGTCAGGGACTCATTGCATGAACACTGAACTCAAGTGTAAATGCAATTGTGTTTTCAATCAACATATAACAACTATGTGGGCAGAAATACGTAATCGCATGTGACTGTTCCAAACCAGCAAGGTAGCAGCAGCTCTACCTCACCTGACACTGAAGTGGCGGGGTGAAAAATGATGTTTCTAGCATCTAATGCTAACAGTTCTGTGGCGTCTTCCTCGTCTGTAGTGTTTTCTTCCTGTCACTCACTGTCTTTACAATCTAAAGGGGGGTTTCTGATTAAGTTTCATATAACCTGAGAATTCCCTGTAATAATCCCAGTAGACTTTGCAACATTTTTTTTGGCCCTGATGTGCTTAGATGCTGAAATAATGTTTTTATAAAGCCATAAGCCTCTTATTTTCAATGACACACTTCAGACAATTATTTTTGTGTCCCTGATTGAAGAAAAAAAACATGAATACAGCACTGAGGTTACAGAGTCATTATTAGTTGGAAAGGTTATTCCCAAGAGAGCTCAGTAATTCAAACTAGAGAGAACATTAGTAGGAAAAGTATTAAGATTTTTTGTGTATAAATTCTAAAACATTTCCATTGAATTTGAGCTGTTTTTAATCAATTAAACTTGTTTGTTTTTTACGTACTTTAAAGCTCATACAATTATATGAAATTTCAATAGACCTCATTTGGAGGGTTATGAAACTAATTTTAACTACCTTTCATGTAACATAATTACCTAAGTATTGGCTGTTGTTCACTGTTTACCCTCAGGATAAGTACTCCCAGGTAGCCTCATAATTCAAATGGTCAGTTTGAAATATGTTGTTAGTGTTGGTTAATTGAAGGTTATTCAGAAGGAAATGTATTGCTGAGATTACAGTTGATTAGGTCCTTCACTTTGGTGCAAAACAGTGGTTCTGATTTGGATTATTTTACACAGGAAAGTTTGGTATATGGCATTGTGTGGCATATTGTGGGCATTGGACAAATTTGCAATCTTTGAATTATTGCACGGATTAGACAGTTTTGTATTAATTATTGCATCACACAGTTGCGTGTGTGTTTGTTGTCTCCACTGATACATCCAACTTGTCACCCCTAACACTTCGCACTTAGCACCCAGTATCCCTGTTTGAGTTAAAGGAATACCCGCAACGACCATTTCTCTATCAGTGACTCACCTCATGTTGCATTGAATTTGTGAAGATAACTATCTTGGATGCCTCCAGTGAAGTATGAATCCAAAAAACGACTACGCTTTTTGATAAATTGAATAAAGGGGTCTGGATTTAACAACAGCAAAACTATGTCAAAACATTAGTTTACAAACTCTCACACATCTTGTGCATTATTATCCAAGTCTCATTTGTCCTGTCTGCATTTTTGCTTAAATATTACTATTTAAAACACTACTGCATAAACAGTCTCATGCAGGGAGGAGCAGTGTGCCTGCGCTGTTGATGCAGAAGTGTTTTGAATAGTGGGGTTTAAGCAAAAATGTATGTTTGGAAACTACTGAGCAAACGACTGGGTAAATTAAACTTGAATTGTGCTGCATGAGTTGCGCTGAGTTTGTCAAGATGTGTTTTGATACACTTTTGCTTTTGTTAAAGGGATACTTTACTGATTTTCAGCCGGGTCTGTGTCACCACAATGTGTCCAGTGTGTGCAGATGAACAGTGTGTGGCCTCCCCCTGTGCTTTATTCCTTTATTTCACTTTATTCATTTTCTGTGCTTATACAAACTCATCTTATATCATTTATTATTCCAGCAAATATGTTCTATCAGTGCACGGGTCAGTAAATTGATACAGTAGGTTACTGGGTGAGAAAAGCCCATGATTTGAAATCAACTGGCATTTGAATTGCTTCGCTAACCCCTTTTATTAGTGGTGAACCAGAGATCAGAGGTAGCAGCGATGGAGAGGGAAGAGAGAGACTTCATTTTACAGGAATATCTGGGCCAGCTTGCTGGCTCGGAGGCATCCACGAATGCTTTACGCACAATTGAGGATTGTCTGGGTGCTAATGTGCGTCTGTCTGTCTGTCTGTCTGTCTGTCTGTCTGTGTGTGTGTGTGTGTGTGTGTGTGTGTGTGTGTGATAATTCTACACACAACACTTGCTGGCAAAGAAGCCAAATGTTCTGTTCTCAGTATTTAACAGCCCATCATATTTGCATACAGATTTTCTAGGTATGCAAAGAGCTCAGAACACAGCGATGTGTGATAAACACAGAAACTCAAGAAAAATAGTTCCTTTTCAGCAGGTCAGAATGAATTACAGCAAATATTTTATTTCTCAATATTGTGATTTTATTTTTTTTGTGTGTCTGAGACCAAAAATCATTTGGCTCGAGACACAAGTTAAGTTAGAGAGTGGCATAATGCCTCCATCCCAACACACAGTGTGATCCAAAAAGTAGCCCTGAATTGTTTAGAGTGGCTGAAAAACATTTTTGATACAGGATTCATATTCGATTCGGATCTTTTGTCACCTGAATATTAATAAAAAGTGATGATTGCATACTGTGCCCCCTCTATTACACTCATGAGAGTGTTTGTGTTTGTACACTCATATAAAAGGGACAAACCCTCCTCTTCGCTGTAGGTACGGCAGTGAATTCTGCATTAAGCATTCATCAGAGAGAATAAATGTATATAGACAAGGGCTCCTCTCGCACACTGCTAACACAGTCTGAGCACAGACAAATTGTTCATATTCAAGCTGCCCCCTAATGTCATTTTCTAAATTCATTCAGACATGGGAGCTCAAAATGAAATGAAAGCCTACCGCTTTCATCAGTATTGTGTTATCATCTCCCCCCCCTTTCTCTCGATTTCTCCTCCACACTGGTCTGATTCGTTTCACCTCATTCCTTAAACAGTGATTCACCTTCTTCCATGCCCACTGCGGTCTTTTTATATCCAAACCATACATTAAACATGCACTACGTCAAGCAGATGCTGCACTGGTGTCACGAACCTCCAATAAAACTGCACCGTTACTCACAATATGATAACACAAAATAGACAGTCACCAAACATCCTGTGCCCTCCGGAAATCCTGGCATCCCAGTTAAAATGAGCCAAAGAGGCTGTACTATAAAAGAGATGAACACCACAGATGAGTCATGCAATGTTCAGTGTTCAGAATAAAATGACTCTCATTCACACTAATTATGTTTTTTTACAGAGTCTGCTATCCTGCACTTGAAAGACATGTACAGTATCCCGCAACAACTGACGTCCTTTCAGTAAAAAGCAAATCAGAGTAAATTTCACTGTGATTTGAAGTAGCTTTTGGCAGTTTACTGTAGCCTGTTATTATAGTTTTGCTAATTGCATGGAGACCAGCCAGTGGATGTGGCAGGGAAAGGGCACTAGGAGGTGCTTGAGCTATATTGCGCAAGGGACAATCTTCACCCAAGCCCCGTGGGTTTTTGCTGTTGTTTGTTTTTCTGCTTTAAAAACTGTTTTTTTGTTTTTGTAAAGTTTTCTTTAATTGCTAAATGTACAGTTAACAGAGGATATGTACCATAATGTTTTCTTATTAACCATGAATTACAAACAATAAATATAAAGATGAATGACATCAAATAGTGCTGTGGCTGATATATATGTAATCAGATGTCTGACTGTCCTTCATAAGTAAACCAATCACTACAAACTTCGCCACACCTAAACCAGCCCAGTCGCCAGAAGAAAATGTTGGCCATGTACATTTCTGCAAATCACAATTACATTCAATTTATAGGTTTCAATCCTCAGTTGTATCGTATCAGTGTTTCTAAAGTGATGTAGTATATCAGCTGACTTTGTCATCTGGAGGCAATGCTGGATGCATGACTCCCTTGCAAGACTCTTGCCAAGCTGCAGACTGTTAGAGACCAACAAACCACAAAATCAGTTATGATTTAGTGAGTCATTGCTATGTTTCCAGCAGCTTTTTGGGCACCAAAGGTGGGTGTTCTGTAGCAACCTGTTGATGTGTTCCCAGTGGCTTTTTAGGCAGGAAAACTGGCTCTTCTTTACTGAGACAACGCTGTTTTTCCTGCCAGGAGTGTGTCCCCAAAACCGGAAGCCAAAACATGATCTTTTCCTAACCATAACCACATGTTAACCTCAGCGCTTTCAAAACATAAAGTTTCAGCATAGCCATGACATAATAACCTGCAACTGTAACATATCCATGGTTTGCAGAAACGGACCATTTTTATGTCTCACTGTTGGCGATAGCTGTAGCCAGAGGCATTATGTTTTCAGATTGCCAGTCAGTCCATCCACACCTTGAGGAAATTTCCTCAAATTTAGCACAAACATCCCCTCTGGACTCAAAGATGAACTGATGAGATTTAAGTGGTCATAGATCGAGGCTCAAGGTCAGTGTGACCTTGCATCCATCTCATTCTTGTAAATCTGCTATCTCACAAATGCCTTAAGGAAATTTCTTCAAATTTGGCAGAAACATTCACTTGGATTCAGCGATGAACTGATTAGATTTAAATGGCCAAAGGTCAAGGTCACTGTGACCTTACATCCATCTCATTCTCATGAATGCGATATACCCAGAACAACTTGTGGTAATTAAAAAAAATAAACTCATCAGAGTTTGGTGGTCAAAGGTCACTGTGATTTCACAAAACATGTTTTTGACAATAACTCAAGAATTGTTAGCCTACGCTAATTATGACAAAACATCAGAAATTTTAGATCACATTTTTATATCCAAAAGGTCAAAGGTCAGCTTTGCAAGTACACTTTTCTGACCATTACTCAACATTATATGTCAGGAACAGAATGGGAGACATTTGGTCAGATACTGAATTGGTGACACTAATCTTGGGTGCCATCCTTGAGATTGTGCTGAGCGTATAGATGTTCTGTGCTGCCAGGGGGAAGATGTGTGAAGCATCCATGTTTTCACAGACATGATGTAAACTTGACTGGTGCATGACATACGGACATACAACCCTGTGGTGGTAATTCTACTTTCTAGGTTGACTGGATTTGATAATAGTACATAATAAAAGTTCAAAGTTAAGGTAATTAATTGTAATACATTGTTTACGGTGTGTGGTAATTGGACTGCATCTATGTAGTGCTTTTCTATTCAAAGCAACCACTCAAAGTGCTTTTACAACACAAGCGCCACTCACCCCATCCACACACACATTTATAAGCTAATGGCTGAGGTTAGCATTCAAGGTGCCACCTACTCGTCAGATAAACATTTACACACTTGGAGCTCAGTATCTTGCCCAAGACACTTTAACACGCAGACTGCAAGGGCCAGGGATTGAACCCACAACCCTCTGTCTGGTAGACAACCATTGTACCTCCTGAGCTACAGCCCCTACATATGTGGTGGCACGCTCTGAGATCCAGGAATGAATTCCTCTTGTGTCACAATGGGCACAAATCCACAGTGAGGGACGTCATCCCGACCCTAACACAGGAGGCGGATCACCTAACACGCGCACTTACTAAAGAAAGAGAACACACGAGGTTTATAGAGCCTCTGTAGGATGTTCAATCTCATTAGAAGTGTTTCCTCATGAATACCATTGAATAAGGATGAATCACTTGATTATAGATTCCTGTGTGTGTGTGTGCCGCCTGTGTGTGTTGACAGCTTCCTCTGTGTATGTGCGACTGTGTGTGTATCTGTCTTGCCAGAATAAACAACAGTGGGAAGTGCCAGTCGGTGAAAAATGGACGCCACCTCTCTTCGCTCTTCTGCTATTGATTTAATCTCCATTCTTTTGCCACCAGCCCCCCAAAAAACAATGCGTCTTCACAAAACACGTCTGAGGACAATCCCGTTCACGCGGGTTTAGTCTGCATGAGTCTTTGAAATAAGTATAAATAACCGTGACGGGAGGTCAGAATTTTTTCAGGGAGAGCTGTAATCTCCGGACTGATGAGAGGGTGGTTAAGCATCCTGCACACAGACCGGTAGCACCGCTTGTGCCATGTTCACCTAGCCCTTCTTCTCTTATAAATAGGATTACCTTCACCACTATTTAGACTGAAGAATAACTCTGCTCGTATTCTATACATTTAACATACATACCATGAGTTAAGCAGAAATCAATCATGTCTACATCCACTGCAAGGGCAATAGCAATGATGAATAGCAAAGGTGACAGAGTTGTTGAAGCCTGCATTTCAAAGGTACAAATATGGTGTGCACGTTGGTCTTTAGCAGTGTTTTGTGACTGAAAATTTTGAAAAACCTTGCACTTTTGTGTTTTATGTCAAACTGGTAACAGCCTGAATTTCTACAGTTCAAAGCGTTGACATTTCTCCCTCTAGAACTGAGGTTTTTCCATAGTGTGCTTTCCTATGTAAAATATTTGTGTGCAGGGTTTGGGGCATGGGGCCTGATCCCCATTGATTGGAAAGCAGCCCATGTCTGGAAGTGTGATCATAACAGAGTGTGTCTGAAGCCCATGGATTTCCTCTGGTGGCAGGCTAACCTGAAATACAGCTTCGACAACTGGCATCTCCCTGGCTGTAGCATCCAGGTTTGCTGCAATTACAAACCTCTGGCAGTGAGTTGTTCTCATCACGTCCACATGGGAGGGCAGTAAATGAGAGCAACCGAGTAGAAAAAAAAAAAAAAAAAAAGTTTGTTCCTCACGCATGTCTGCAGCCACTTCCCACTCTGCACACTTCCATCACCTCCCCCTCTCAATCTCATTGTGCTGGCAAATTAAAATTCACGGGTTGCCAAGCCATCCATTCTCCCTCCTCTGCTTAATTGTCTCGAAAATTGAGGAGATTACCGGGCACGATTTATGTACAAATAAGAATCTGTCAGAATCCTGGCAGTGTATACTATGACATACACACAAACATAGACTTTGATGATTTGGGAGCTCCAGGCAATGGCCATCATGGGATACCTCAGATAACCAACCTTTATCCTTCTCAATTCTACCCTTTCTGTATATCACGCTGAGCAACGCATGCTTGCAAGAGTTGGGCATAGCACTGGAGAGAGAGGGAAAAACTCACACAGAGAAGAATGAAAATCACACATCATCACATCACATGTTTTGATACTGATAAACAATCTTCATCTAATGACTGCCCCTTTTCTTAGCATTTATTCTGCCTTGACGTTAAACATGAGGTGATACTGCAGCACACCCGACAACATACTGTCAGTGCCAACAACACTGGCATCAGCTGTTTTCTGAGGAAGTATTATCTCCTCCAAAAAGTCTTTACATCTCAGCCAGTGATGGGATCAGACCTCTTTGGATTGGACAAATAAGTAGAAAAAAACTGCACAAGTCATACTGTACATTTATAACCAAATGTTTTGGCAATCCACACCCACTCATTGTTGTGTTAAAGTTGGAAGATATATTTTTTTTATTAGTCACTTAAATGAAGCTGCCAGGAGTTCATAAATCTAGTATCAGTATAACATATTCCCAAGTTGGCAACAATGGTTAGCAGCTGAGCTAACATTTGGCTCACGAGAGCTTATCAAGCTCGGGGCCAGTGATAATATTCCTACATGCAAACATGAACAGCAGTTAATGATCATCAGTCTGTATGCTATCAGTGAGAGATGGCTGTGCACTTCACCATGATCTCATGTTGGCACTATTAGTTCGGAGCATCATGGGGTCTACCAACATCATTGCACTGCACGCAACAGTTAATGTTGAATTGCTCAGCAGGTGTCCAGAAAACAAGAAATCCTCATCTTCAATCAAGCTTCTTGGCTTATCTTGGAAACTGCCAAATTCAGACTAATTAATGAAGTCAGATGAAATGGCAGTTCAGTCTAGACCTTTCAGAAACCTTGAACATGTCCTGACTGAAGTGTCCGCCATTGGGGAAGTCAAGTCCAATCCACAAGACTCACCACGTAATAGCTACGATCACACCGCAAGCCTTAGTGCTCAATTTGGATTCATTGTTTGGATCAGATTTTTTTGCCCGGCTCTTACATTATTTTTTTAGATGCGGAAATAAACATATAGGTCACTGAAGTCAGCATTTACAACTTCATTTAAAAGTCAATGCACAGTGGAAGCCAGCAAATTTGTGGGCAGATGATAACAAGGACAAGGATGAGGAGAAAGCCAGACCTTAAATCGTGTTGTTGTTTTTTTGGTGGAGCAATGGTAGTGGTGCCAACCTTTTTTCCTTCAGGGACCCCTTTTCTATCATGACCCCTGACTAAGTGACTTATTTTATGAATATTTTCTATGACACTGGCCAAAAAAATTCCTCCATGCTCTTGAGACTGTGCTGGGAGACATAACCAACCTTCTTGCGACCACATGTATGGATGTGCCATCGTGGAGGACCTGATTGGGCTGCAGGTACCGCCTCATGGTACCAGTAGTGACAAGGACACTAGCAGAACACAAAACTAGAGAAGAATCAGTCAGGAAGAATAAGGAGAGAGCAATTTTCTGTGGCCACCACATGTAAAACCATTTCCCTTTTTGAGGGGTTGTCTTGCTTTTGCATCTCCATTTCTTGACACTTATTTTAATTTTCGCCAAAGCAGGTGAAACTGTTTCACAATCACTTGTGCTTCCTAAATGGACAGATTGATATTTCTGAAGTTTAACTGACTTGGTGTTATACTGTGACCATTAAGTGTTCTCTTCATTTTTCTAGCAGTGTATGTTCAATGCATAACACTAACACTACAGAGCAACTGATAAATTGTACATTTCAACCAGATAATTATTTTAATAACTGCAGGATGGTTGTGTAAAACAGTGATTTGGATGAATTGCAACACAGATTAATTTTCCCAGTATTGTTAGGAACTTTTAACACAATTGCCCGTCTGTATATGTTTTTTATTTATTTATTTATTTAGTTTATTTTAACAATTATACATTCTTAATAGGCCTTTTTTTTTCCTCTTCGACAATTCAGTGTTTTCTTCTCCCTGGTGGCTGGTGATATTTTAACTGCGTACTTGTCCAATGCAGAACGCAACTGTTTGGCAGAGTGAAGACTGTGAATATAGCTAGTGTTTAAGTCTTTGTTGTGCCTTTGTCCTATGAGATGTCTTTTAAGTTTGTTTCTTTAATAATATACAAATATAAAAATAACAACTTTATTGAGTTTTCCTCACAGAAATGAATGAAAGGCTGAGATTTTTTTATGTTTTCTTAAAATCCTTCAAATCAAGAAGGCCTTGTAACCCCCTGTGAAGCTTTGGCAGCCCCTAGTGGAGGTCAGGACCCCCAGGTTGGGAACCATTGCTCTCGAGTGACGTAAAAGTTTTATGGATTCCGATGTGACTGTTTAAACAGAAGTTGCACTGCAAACAAATTGTATCTGTATCTGATTTAGGAACACATATGACAGTGGACAAAATTCAGAATTGAGAATCGAAGCTGTTCACACTGTAATGAAAATAAAAACAGTTATGAGCCACTTTTGGCTGCAGTTAAAATGTTGGCAATGTGAATGTGGACAATATCTTATAGATGAAATGTGTGTGTGTGTGTGTGTGTGTGTGTGTGTGTGTGTGACAGTCACTTTATTTCATTTAGATCATACTTAAGTATGTGCTTTCCTTATCTTTGTCCTTTTTTAATTCTCGACTCAACATAGATGATCTTTTCTCTGTTTTTGTCAGCTTCTTTCCATTCCCACCATCACACACACACACACACACACACACACATACACACACACACACACACACACACATATATGCAGGTGTACCTCAATGTGAGTTGCATGTCTGCAGGGATGTGTGAGCATGTGTGTAAATGTGCAGGTGCGTGCTGGAGCCACATGTTCTCTCCTGGGAAGGAGCCAAATGAGGCAGTGTGATTATAGCCTTACCAATGTAATCTCACCTCTTAGACTGTCGCCACTCAACCCCACCTATCCCCACACCCCTCCTCCCCTTTCCTCCTCCATCCACTCCTCCCTTCATTCCGGCCCATTCCAGCTAAATCCAATTTGTTATGGTTTCAAATAAGGCCTTGTTTTTCTGTGCTCTCGCCACTTCAGACAAAGTGGCTTCTGTTATTGCTCGTCCAATTTGAAATAGTTTTTTCTCCCTCATCTTTCTTTTCCTTCAGGTCCCATCTTTCTTTCCCTCCAGGACCACTCTTACTGTGAGGCACAATAGGCAGTATAGACTCTCGACATGTAGCACAAGATGCAGTAACTGAAAAGCTTTGACACAACTAAACAGAGCTGCTCTTTTGCAGTTTAAGGACATTATCAGCATTTCATGTCAGAATGAACATTTCCTTCTCCTTTTGTGGTGATGCAAAATGTTTGAAGGCTAACACAGATGTGTTTATATTGACCCTGCAAGTAGAACATACTTTTCTTTTTTTCTTTTTTATACTTCCGCACAGGCAGTAGCCTTGGACGGAGGCATTATGTTTTTGTTCGCCCATCAGTCCATCAGTCCATCCATCCATCCGTCCATCCGTTCCATTCTTGTGAACACGATATCTCAAAAATGCTGTGAGGGAATTTATTCCAATTTCGTCCACTTGGATTCAGTGATGAACTGTTTAGTGTTTGGAAGTCAAAAGTCAAAGGTCAAGGTTACTTTTACCTCGTCTGTCTCATTCTCATTAGCGTGATATCTCAACAACGTCTCAGAATAATTTCTTCAAGTTTTGCACAAACATCTACTTAGACATAACGATGAACTGATTAGAATTTGGTGGTCAAAGGTCAAGATCACCCTGACCTTGCATCTGTCTCATTTTGTGAATGCAGTATCTCAAGAAGGTCATGAGGAAATTTCCTCAAATTTGGCACAAATGTCCACTTGGACTCAAGTATGAACTGATTAGAATTTGGGGGTAGAAGGTCAAAGGTCACTGTGACCTAACACGTATGGTTTTGGCCATAACTCAGGAATTCTTACACTAATTTTGACAAAATTTCACACGAATGATGACATTTTACATCTAAACGGTCGAATGTCAACTTCACTGTGACATCATAATATTCTGCAAAAACACTTTCTGGCCATTACTCAACATCATATCTCAGGAACAGAAGGGGAGACATTTGTTCAGAAGCTGAATTGGTGACACTAATTTTGGGTGTCCATCTTGAAACTGTGCTGATTGTCTTCGTGGACTAAGATCCCCTAGAAGTGACTTTTGTAGTTTTATCACATGGTAACTTCATCAGAACATCCAATAATGTCAGAGAAAATTGCCTTTGCCTTTGTTGGAGGCAGATAATCATTATTAATTGAAGTACGGGCAGGAAGACAGAGCAGGGAGGCGGTCTCCCAATTGTTCAGTGAATGTATTGAATGAAATGTTTTACTCCAACATGCGTCGCTCCTATGGGTCCTGTTTTTAATTGAAAACCTGCCTCTGGGTTGATGCTTATGGTTGCTGCTTTTATTGCATCGTCAAGCATTTGGCAATAAAAAAGGACTTTTCCACAGTCTAGTTGTTGATTGATGGCAATTATAACCATAAAAATAACAATGTGGCAGTAATGATGATGACACAAATAATTACAGAAATTCTAATGGGGTCTTGATGGTGGTAGTGATGATGATGATGAAGACAGATGGTGATGTTGAACAGGAGTCAGGCTTGCATGTGTGTGTTTCTTCAGGTTACCGCATACCAGTGCACACTCATGCCTGCAGATAGGTGCATTGTATATAAATGAACCCAGTAGAAAATAATTGCTGTGTGTGTTTCTGTGTATGTTTGCATTGCAGGGGATGATGTATCTGGAGGAGCGTAGGCTGGTGCACAGGGATCTGGCAGCCAGAAATGTCCTGGTCAAGTCTCCCAACCACATCAAGATCACTGACTTTGGTCTCGCTCGTCTGCTGGATGTTAATGAGAAGGAATATAATGCTGATGGAGGAAAGGTAAATCCTGTCATTACTTTGTGATTACTGTCATTTACACTATCAGACAAATAACACCACTTGTACGTTTACATTTAACATCTCTCAGCCCCACACTGTGCTTTGCAGAGTAGAATGGGCCCCTAGAAAAATTATAAATGTTTTGAGTGGCAAACTAATATATTCATGGATAAACTAAGAAAAAGCTTTAAGGAAAAGTTTGACATTTTGGGAAACACGCTTTTGCTTTCTTGCAGAGATTTAGATGAGTGGATTAATAACATTGTCATATCTGTATGGAAATGTTAAGCTACAGCTAGCATCCACTTAGCTATATCTAACTATGTCTTGGCCGGGCACAGTGACTTCTTGCTGTGTGGTCGGGCAGACAATAGAACGAATTTTAAAAGCGCTGCAATTGCATGCAAAGTTAATGGAAAGAAAAGCAAGTAAACCCAAGACGCATCCACTCAAGTTGCTGCTTTCGTTGAATGTTTCATTTGCGCATTATGAATCTGTTTCATGGACAAATGGAAAAGAAAGGAGATGAGGGAAATAACAAGTGAAGTAAAGCAGAGGCCAAGCTGAGCAAAAATACAGAGACACTCCCACAGAAAAGATCGCTACATCTGTTGCTACACCGGCCGTTTTGGGTGAAAACACAAATGATCCCTTGTCAAATACATGTGAATGACACAAGGCAAAAATCTGCTTTGCTGTTCCTCTGGACAATCCTGTACAGTCTCAGCTGGTTTCCTTGCAAACTTACAATGACAGCTAGACTTCAGGAAGCCTCTAGCCGCTTTCCCATAAACTGTTTTTTTTTTTTTGCGCATTTTGAAGTAGCGCATTAGAAGAGCTTCATGGAAATGGCAAAAATCAATACAACTTCCTCAACTGCACAAATATGTTTTTTATGCTTGCTTGAGGTGATTTTGCCTTTATCAAAAGAGAGTTAATGCTTTTTCTCACATGGTGCTCACATAAGTTGTGGCGTACCAAACATTTAAATCACATGACTCACATTTTGGTGTCTTCCTGTGCAATAGAAACATTGTATTAATTCTGCAATCCATTGTGAGTCAGAGGTTGATAATTGGTAAAATGTCTTAATATGAATTTCACTCATTATTCTATCTTTAATTTTTGATTGAATTAAGTAGTTTCAGTTCAGTTTCAGTTTCAGTTTAGAGTGTAAAATCACCATGGTAGAAACATGGTCTCAATACACTTTACAGAATCAATTACAATAGTAGGAATATCCATGTATCTTGTGGCAATAGTATTATCTGTAGCAGTACTGCTAGTATTATCAAACCAGTAGTGTTAGTGGTTGTTCTACTGTACTATACTAACATGTGCTATAGTACCATTTGAGCCTGCAGTGAGTGACCTTGTTATCTGCTTTTATTATCAGCTGTTTGATGTGTTTGGTTTTTGGAGGCTCATTGAGATACAATATTATTGAATTACTATTTTGGACCATAACATTGACACATTGTAAAAGACAACAATGGATAATAACATTAATTAGGTTTTTATATCCTGAGGGAGGAACTTAGCCCATCACAAAGGACAGTTTTAGTGGAGTCTGTGAGATACTATTCTGCTCTGTTGGACCGTTTTATTTACTTTTGGGGAATGGAGATCTCAAAACTCTGTGAACCCGGTAAACAAATACGTCCTTGGAGCTCTCTGTATATGGGCTGCTGGCCTCTTTTAATCTTTGTTCATCCTTTTTCCTCTTTAGTATTTTGTTTTCAAACCATTTCTTCTCAGAAAAGCCTATTTCATTCCCTCTCACCCTCCTTTTCTTGTGTGTCATGGTTTGCGTCAACACTGAGCGTTCTGGTATTATCCCCTCCACTGAGAGAGAGACAGACACGCTTTAACCTTCGACATCCCCCTCCCCTCAACCTCCATCACTGTAATCAATAGAATTGGCCCTCAAATCTAATCACGGTGTTAAGCCGCATCCCAGACTGCCCTGCCATTTGCCCCACCTTATTCCAATACAGCTGGAGTTTGTGTGCATGTGTGTGTTTGCCTTCTCTTTCATCAAACCTTGTTTTCCTTCATTCTGTCGCCGCTCTTCTCTCTAACGCACATAGTCACTCCTGCCAAAACAGTTGATTGTATGCCAACACCTCTCCGACAGATGATCCAAGTTTAGTCTGAACCCCAAAACAAATGCCGTCAACTTCCTTGTCAGTTTCATTTAAGGAATTATAGGACAAAGAGATAAACTATTTTAATGGTGATTGTTGTGTGTATTAAATACTGACATGTTGTGCTTTACTTGGCAGATGCCCATCAAGTGGATGGCCCTGGAGTGTATCCATTACAGGAAGTTTACTCATCAGAGTGACGTTTGGAGCTATGGTAAGCTTTCTTTTCAGGGATCTTGTGCAAAGTGGACAAAACCAACAATAGGGCCACAATATTTTCAGATATCAGACAGACCAAATATATTTCTTAATGGACTGTCCTTTTAAAATTGCATGAAATGACATGTATGAAGCCTCTGTCCATTGCAACTCACAATACATGTATGTCTGCAGTGCATACCTTTTAAACAAATGAATAACAATTTGTTCAGTGCGGAAGGGACAGAACTCCTCATTGTTAGTGCTGCAGGTAGCACGAAGGGTGTAGCCAATTATCTTGGGCCTCTGTTGTGTTGGGACTCCCCAAAAAACTTGATATGTCACAGTGAGGAGCACAGTTTTGCAGGAACCATGCCACTTCAGTGAGCTCCGGAACTGTCTGAGCTCATGCTGAGTGCACGTTCATACTTTGTATGATAACCTGCATGCACTACTGTAAGAAGGCAGAAACAAAATCCAGAATTATTTTGGTCCGATGAAAATAAGAAGTTGGACTGAGTGAAAAAGTATGGGTGAGTTTTATTTATAAAGCTTGGAAAGTTAGGGAAACTAAACTGAATAATACACAAAAAGTGAATGTACTTTTTTCGTTTATGTTGTTTCCCGATTATTTTTATATTTGGACCCACACTTACGTACATCTGTCTTGTAAGCCTGATTGGGTATCTGTTGATGCAAGACACTATCTGACTATCTGAGTAGATTTTTGTTGTTGGACATATTTTAGTCCATCAAGGACTTTAGGTCCATTAGTTGTTTGTATTTTCCAGTATAACGTTATGATAGTCAGTTAGAGAATTTATCAGCAGTCGAGTAAAAGTCATTTGAAAATCTGCATGGAAGTCTAACATAAGTTCAGTTGGTTGCAATCGTGCCAGTAGAACAAGGAGCAAAGATATGAGCAAATCGTCTTGAATCAATGACAAAAAAATAAAAAATCACCCAGTTTAATCTTTTGTTTAGGCAAAGATTAGGTTAATATCTGTCTTTTTAAGTTACAGTCTTGCTAGCTTATTCCAAAAGGGCCTAGACAAGCCACTGTGAGCTAATGAGAATGTGCATAAGGCACAAGACACTCTGAGACGCAGGACGTACCATAGAGCTAAAAACACAATGGCGCCTCCACAACTGCGGCGCGTCATGTGACAGATGTCAAGTGCCACCCCTAGCACACACTGGACACGTGTCACTGCAGACATGACAGACCAACAAACGACCATCAAAATGCTAGTACTACTTATTACTGAAAGGTCTGTACGTCTTCCACCTCTGCATTAGCTTAAATTTCTCACCTGAGGAGCCAGTCTCCAGAGCTATGACTCGCCAGACAATACCTTTTTTGCCATTGTCTTTTAAATGTCACAATCATGGGTCGTTTAGCTTTGGATATTTCTCGACCTCAATGACCACTCTTTCGTCACCCAGTCTTTGTCACACACGAGACAGCGGCAGCTACAGAGTTCACTTCATGCATCCATTGTGGTTAGAGGAGTCGAGCTGCTATAGGAGCAGAGAAGAGGAGCTGTTACGGGAGCTTTTATGTACAAGCAGAGAGCAAGTGGGGGAAAATTAATTCATTTCCAGGGGTGGTGAGGCTGGAAATAGGACAGTGGCGTTAAGTGCCGCGGGGTGGTGCATCCAGGAGTGCCGGCGCGTGTCTTGCCACAACCAGTGTGAGGTTGTACATGGAAAATAATAGGGGCGTATTTTTTGACACACGATTTAGGTATGAAGGAACCCCCTCTGGATGAAGTAACAAGGTTCTAGGAAGTCCCGTTACTGTATAAGAAACTTGGGTGTCATGTTTGATTCTGCTGTAAAATCAGAACAATTCTGTGTGGTTCGTTAACGGTAATAAAACCCTTTCTCTATTAGGATATGTAAATACTATTTTACTTGCATCTTACATTGCATTTCTTCAGAACTGCATTTCAGTCCCCCTTCATTATTAAAACAAGTACACAGTTGCTTTAATTTTGTCTGTTATGGTTATTTACCAATTAGTTTTCATTTGAACAATTTAACAGTATGTTAATGCTCTGTAAAGCACTGTGTTCAATGGGATGTAATAAGTGGCATGTGTACAAACACTGTAGACTACAAAGGCACGTTTTCAGCCTGCGGCAGAAGATGGGCAGTGACTCTGCTGTCCTGACTTCAGTGTGGAGTTCATTCCTCCACTGCGGGGTCAGAGCAGAGGATCACCTTCACTGAGATTAGCAACCACTGGGTCCACTGAGTGACAGGGTCGGCAATCGTCCAGATAGAGAGGCGCAATGGTTGCAACGGACACCACAAAAACAAACACAAGTCAGAATAGTAAGGTGTAGATGGAAATAAGGAAAATACATATTGAAAAGAATATATCAGGAATGCTGTAGATTGTGGATGCAAGTAAATCATGTGAAGGCATATGTGTAAACAATAAACTCAAGAAAGACTGCTTTCTACACAGGCAGATAATTTATAGATCTAAGGCAGATGTAGAGGGTCAAGAGTGCTAATGAAGAAGAGGAGAGTACTGCTTCAACACATGGCAAACACACTCACTGCACTATCCAAATCGAATGATCTGCTCCTTTAAATCCTCAAATATTAAAATCAATCTGTGCAGCCATTAGCACGTCAGCAAGATTTACATCTAGTTACCGACCTCCTCCATTACCCTTCAGTCTTATGGGACTTTTATTGCTATATTTCAAATAACAGTTTCCTGCTAAAGTCTACCAGTGACTCTTAAATTCCTTTAAAAAAAATCCCCCAAAAATAAAAAGCAAGACGGGTCATATCAAAGAGAATAATGTGTGTTTGATTAAAAGTATCCTTATGATTTAGTGCGTCCATATCCCCCGTGGTCTTCTATGACCGGGGGCTATTAAACTTCCATCTTATAGCGTGCATTTACTCTGCTTACCACTTATTAGCTCATTAACACTAACACGATTAAGGCTGAAGAGTTCTAAAAGTTCAGATTGACTGGTGACTTTCAAGACACTGATTAGTTCCTCTCTTCCACTCATCCCCTGTCCTCTGTTGACGTGTGGTCTCTCATCTTGTCCTCTCTTCTTTACTCTTTGTTTTGTTGCCTCCTCATTTTGTCTCTCCTGCCTCTTCATCCTATCCCCTCTGATCTCCTCTGCTCTCTCACATCTTGACTTCTTCACTTTCTTCTTCTTTTGCTTCCCCTCTTCACTTTTCCTCGTCTTTACTTTTTCTGGTCTATCTCCTATTTTCAATTATTTCACTTCCTCCTCTTCCCATCTCTTTACTTGTGTCTACTCTCGCTGTATAACCCTGTCTTCTCGACTCTTTAATCTTCCCTACTCTTTACCCCACTGCACTCACTCATTTCTTCACATCTCGACTCTACTTATCTTTTCTACACATGTTCTTTTCTGTATGAACATATTTTTCTTTCGGCTCTATGTTGCTGCTCTCTCCTCTTTTGTTCTCTTATATTTACATCGCATCCTTTCTTTTTTCTTTTCTGTCTCTCTTCTTCCTTGCCTCTTCTTTTTCTTTTTAGGGGTAACCATCTGGGAGGTGATGACCTTTGGAGGGAAGCCGTACGATGGCATTTCCACCAGAGATATCCCAGACCTGCTTGAGAAAGGAGAGCGTCTTCCTCAGCCGCCCATCTGCACCATTGACGTCTACATGGTCATGGTCAAATGTAAGTGGAGGGGTGGGCTAAATACCAGAAACTCCTCACAATATTTTATATTCAAATACAACACAATCACAAACCACAGCCTCAGAAAGTAAGTCAACATGTTTTTTTCCTGTTTTACAATATAAGCTACAAAAATATATTTGCTGCAGAGCTCCTGTAGAGGATTAGAGTATATTGCACATGAGTTCCTGTTTCTGTTTCCATCCACAGCATTTCAAACAACTAGAAAATCCAATGGATTTTTAAGGGTGAAGAGGGGGCCAACCGGTTTTTAGTTGAAGCAGGCAAAAATAATTACACTTTTATTGAGTGATTTTTAAAATGCCACAACAGCTGTTTTGTACAAGAGGGTCTCTGCGGTGTCAAAGATGAAGTTTTTAAAGCTGAAATATTGCTATTCTAGAATTCAACCCAGCTGTTATTTTTTTCAGTTCATCTTTTCAGTTGAGAGTTTGAAACACCTCTCCGATGGCAATAACAGGGACAAATCCTTAAAGGAGCTATATAAGACATACAGAACATTATTATAGCAGCAAATAACTATTTGCTTTGTAAAGATATAGTAGAATAATGGAGCCCTGAGCAGGGAATGAAGTCATGCTACCTTTGTGTGTTGTAATTCAGGCTACTCTGTTCTTTGTTGTGGTAGCCCAGTCCAGTAATTTTACATTTCTGCAACCACAATTACATTTTCACATTTCAAACGTATCATAATCGTTTCTAAATTGAGAGGGGGAGGCGATGGTGGATGCATGACACCTAAGCAAGACGCCTGCCAGGCTGCAGAACATTGCAGACTACTGTTCGACACCAACAAGCAACAAAACGAGTTGTATTTGCCGAGTCATTGGTGGGTTTACATCTGCTTTTAGGCTCTAATTATGGGTGCTTTTATGGGTGCTTTGTAGCATCCCCTCTGTGGGGATAGTAGCATGAAAAGCCTTACGTTTTACCAATATATTTCTGCTTTTCCTGCCAGGATTTTGCTTCTCAAAGAAGGTATTTTAAGCCAAAACATGGTCTTTTCCTATCTATGACCAAGTACATTTTGTGCCTTAAAGCAACTCTTACCTTTCTTGCATTTCACACAGCACTTAGAAAAAATTTGAACATCCACAACTCCCGCCTCCCTCCAAAGTCCCATCCCCCTCCTCCTGCAACTCCACCTCCCTCCAAAGGCCTACTCCCCCCTCCTCAATTACGCCCTCATTACGTCTATGATAGACGTAGGCGTTGGCAAGGTAACGTTAGATACACGGAAGAGGACAGCGAGTGTAACATTACAACCAAGACAGTCAAACGCAATCCCAGAGTTTTAAAACTCAACCAGCGTCAGTGATGACTGATGAGTTTCAGAATAAGGTTACAGTGCTAGATAGTAGCGTTAACGTTACTAGTAAGTGGAAACGCACAAGAATGATAACGTTAATGTTTCAGAGGCTACGCTACAGTAGGCTAATGTTAGCGAATAGCAACTGGATGCTGTGTTGACATATATAATGTTATAGCCTATGTTACATTAGAGGCAAACTAAAAATATCTGTCCAGCAGAAACTCTGTGACCATCTCGTCCCTTTTTAGCTCAGCATGAAGCTGCATCAGTCTTCGCCATCGCTCGAAAGCAGAGCTGATGTTGACCAGAGTTTTGGCTCTTGCAGCATGGAGTCCTCTCTCAGTGTTAGCTTTTTCTGCAATATTCTTTCTTTCTTTTGCCAACTGATATCCCTGTTGGAGCGGCTGGAGGTGGAAGCGGTGGTCCACATTTGAAGCCAGAAAAGTTTATATCCACAAACTTCCCTGATACTAGTTTATATTGCGAGCGGTTACTTCAGTCGGAGGCTTCCACGAGCAGAAGACAGACAGGACGCTCGGCCAATCATTGCATTCAGTCCGAATGCAATGATTGGTTGGAGTTTTCTTAGAACCATATGAGAATGGTATAATTATGAATTTTTATCTCTGGTGGAATTCGATTACATTTTAGTGTGCCATCAGCTTATTAATAGCATTTTAACNAGTCCGAATGCAATGATTGGTTGGAGTTTTCTTAGAACCATATGAGAATGGTATAATTATGAATTTTTATCTCTGGTGGAATTCGATTACATTTTAGTGTGCCATCAGCTTATTAATAGCATTTTAACCTAAACAAAGAAAAGCGTAAAATTTCCAGAAAGGTAAGTGTCGCTTTAGCATAACCACAGTGTTGTGAAAATGAAAAGTTTTAATGCCGACATTCTTCTGGCGACTGGGTTGGATAGCCGATCCTGTGGTGAGTCCGTGTGTGTATCAGGCTGGCTGGGTAAACGCTGTCGCTCTGCACTGTGCCCACACGGCAGTTAGCACCGATAATGCTACCTCGACCCACTGTGGCGTCACAGAAGCGTAGTGCCCACCCTCCAGTTCCCCCAATGTCAGTTCTGTCAGCACTGTTGCCATTGTTAGAACTGTATATAAGTTAGCGCTGTTAGTTTTACTGCAGGCTCAGCCACCTCCATGTCAAGGACCGTGTGCAGACAACCTAACTCAGACTCTAAGTCACAGCTATGCTCTGAAAGTTGTATACAGCTTCATGCAGCGTGTACAGTTTTATAGTAGAAGATGAATTACAGTAGGCACTCATTTTTTTCTACCTGGCTTTGATCCCCACCACCACCACTCTGGCCTCATTGGTCGGTCACTGCTGTCACGGCGTCAGGCACCTGGGTGCAGGTGGTGTTGTAACCTCTGGCCATTACTGCCAGCACATAGGCTTGGTGCCAACGCCACCCCAGTCTTGTCCTCTAGTCTCCAAGCTGCAGCCTCTGGCCCTCACTGTCACCTTGGCTCCTACTGACACCCTGAACCTGCGCCAACCTGGCAGCAGATACACACAGCAGGGGCAGGTCACTGTCACCTGACTGTTATCGGCCTTTCTTTTTGCACCACTTTACATGTAGAACTCATACAAATACACAGACGCACACTGCACCACACACATGTGGAGGAAATGCACTTCTTGATATTCAGGAGCTTTACTGGCATGAAACTAGGTGCCGAGATAAAAGACTATCATTTCTACATATCTTTATCTTGTATCTGTATGTGTTTACTCGTGTGTAAAGCCACCTCTCTCTGTCTTTCGATCTCTATCTCTTATTTCCCCGGATACCTAGACGGGCTCTACTCAGGGCCAGATCACATGATTGCTTTGGCATCATACCCATGTGTTCACAGAGAAATTGGCAGAAGAGCACATTACTCCATATGGCCATTCTAGTGATGAAACAGTGCTTATCTTTAGATTGGAAAAAGTGATTACAGTGAAAAAAGAGAACTTCATTAAAAATTCTGTAATTGTTCATTATGGAACAAATAAGAAAGTTTTATATAATTGAAAACAGTTTGAATGGAAAATCTTTTGAGACCTTTAGAAGTGGGGAAATATATTTTCTGTGTTTGCTGGTGTTTGATGACAGTGCGCTGATAGGTTACTATAGGTCAGGTCATTCTTTACTGTTGTGATCCCAGGTGATATAGACACACGTATTGCTACTATATATCACATATTATTTTTCACAGGAGGAATACTAATCTGACTAAGCAGGTAGAGTTCTTACATATGAGATGCTTTTATGCTGGATGACAGTCATCCATACTGCCGCCACATGTGCATGTACTTAACATAAAAAATGTATGTAATTTAGGGCTCAAAGGATTCCTATCAAAGTAAAATTATTATGAATAAACAGCACAGAAAGGAACATGGCATACATTTTTGACGCGGTCTGTTTAGGCACCCGCAGAACCCTCGACAGCAAAGTGTAAAGAATACAGAAATGCTCTGCTTGATCGCCACTGACATGTACAATACATGCTGCACCTTTCCTCCCATTTAGATGCAGTTGAGTTCAGAGGGAGTCAGGAAATAAAGTGATCTTGATAGGTGTAGATGAGGCTTTTGCTTACTACAGAGAATAACATGCTGGGGGAAAACTTGCACAGTAATAGGGTCAAATTTCAAGTCAAGGGCCTTTGGCAAGCAACCATGGGTTTAAACATCAGTATCTTTATATGTATTTAGAAGTTCGTATTGGTCAGACGCTAACACAAACACATTTTTCAGGCTGGATGATAGATGCAGACAGTCGGCCCAAGTTCAAAGAGCTCGCAGCAGAGTTCACTCGGATGGCGCGTGATCCCCAGAGATACCTTGTCATCCAGGTAGGTAAATCTTTGTGATGTACCGATAAGATCTGGATTACGTGACATTACAGAATTTAGGTCATTAATAGGTGACATCAACATCAGTTACAAATTCAAATGTTCTCTTTCCTTATTCCATTGATAGAAAACACACTGACCACTCAATACGTTGCTTGCTTGTTGTAGCTTAAAATTATTGTACTAGGCTTTAATTAGTCAACAAATACAGTGAAATTAAACCTACATCATTAGCACATGTCAGATAATTATTTCTTTATTTTTATATTATTTCTTCAATAATACTGACAAATACAAATTACTGAACACACACGTGCTTTGTATCCACATATGACTTAAATCAGGGTGACGACCGCATGAAGCTGCCCAGCCCCAACGACAGCAAGTTCTTCCAGAGCCTCCTGGATGAGGAGGAGCTGGAGGACCTGATGGATGCTGAAGAGTACCTGGTGCCCCACTCCTTCAACATTCCACCACTGGCATATACTCCTCGCACGCACATGGACTCCAACAAGGTATTTACTTTTAAGAATTTCCAAACACTTTAAAGGATAGGTTCACTGTTTTCTAAGGATGCTTTCACACCTTGTCCTGCTTCAACTGAACTCAAGTTTGTTTGCCCCAAAGTGTGGTTCCTTTGGGCATGTGTGAACACGGCAATTACACTTGGGTATGCAGCAAAACAACCGGACAAAGACCTTCTTGAAGAGGTCTGGTTACAAACAAACTGCAGTGTGGTTCGTTTGTGGTGAGAATGTGATCCGACCTCTATCCGATCCATCTGCAGTTGCATTACGCATTGTTTGGGTTAAACATGAGCATGTTACAGTCCTGAAGGATTATTAATGTGCACCTCCTCCTGTACTGCCTTAATATGCACATTCGACCATCCAATGCATCAAAACATGGTTTGCCCAAAATGAACAATGCAAGCAATATAGTACGCGATGACCAGTGCTAAAATCAACCCGCAAAGTTGTCCCTCCATTGTGACATTAGAAAATGTTGCATTTATCTTGCAAGTGTACTCTTGTTCAACGCTTTGTTTACTTCCTGGATTTTTTTTACCGCATGGAAATTCCGACCAATCAAGTGCAGCTTTCTCATGCTAGCATTTTATCTGGTCCGCTTGTAAATGCTACTGTGAGAACACGAACCAACTCTGGGCAATTATGCAGCTTTGTAACAAAATTAGTCCCTGATTCGGAGGAAAGCAAGACAACTCTAGTTGTGTGTCTCAAATCGTATACTTCTATGTAGTATACTGTGTGTACTATGTACTCATTGGCGTAGTGCGCAAATTTCGAAAGGGTAGTGTTGTCTCAAAACAAACATGGCTGTTGTGCACTCACCGGAAATGACGGCTGCAAATTAGCTCGTTAGCAAACTAGCATTAGCATTCGCGTTATTGTTCGCGGTACCAAATCATTACAGACTGCTAAATTAGCCCAATAAACACACTGCTGGCTAATACCCGACAACAGTATAGTGGTGCTTAGTGCAAAAAACACATGTATTTGTACAATGCAGCGACGTTCATGGTCGCACAGTCCTCGGCCGCTATTTCCAGTTTGAAAAGTGGCCCCTCCCCTTCCGCTACGTAGCCAAGATGGCAACCATTGAGGGCAAGAAGTGTCCATAGTTTTTGACCGTTTTGAGAGCACTATCCGGGTACTCATAGTGCACTGCATTTTTCCATACTTCTCAGTGTGAACGCACTTATGCACTCAAAATAGTAAGTGTCAAAATAGTAAGTGTAAGTACAGAAGTACGCGATTTGAGACACAGCTTAGGTCTGAAAGCACCCTAAGTTCATTGTAAAACAGCAGGCAGGTGTCCATATGTAACAGGTTTTGCTTGCTGCGATCAGCCAGTATGATCGGGAGGATCATACTGGCCAGTAGAAAATCCCTTCCAAAGGCACTTGTAATGTAAATGATGGTGTACAAAATCCACAGTTTTTGACCTTTGCAGAAATGTCTGCAAAACTTTAATCAGGAAGAACAGCCATATCTTTGACTTACTTCTTACACTTGAACTAGATATTCATGGTCTGGTGGTGATAGGTTTTAATGTGTCAACTCACAGATACTGCATTGTTTGCATTGTTAAAGTTTGTAAAAGTTCATCTCTGTTTCTTGCTTCAAGGACTTCTTTGGCTTAGTTTTGCAACATAGGTGATATGTTAAATTGTTTTAATGATTTGTGTTCCTGAACCTCAGAAGATCCTGTCTAAATAAAAGCATTCACTGAAAAGACCCAGCCATAAAGAGCTGTAAAATACTACTGTAAGTAACTCTTTATTCTCTTTTAACAAACTAGACAAGCCTAGTTTTTCAGGACCTTGAATCAGCTTGCAGAAACTTGAGTGTTTTTTATGCCAACATGGTGCCTACCCTCTATAGTGCGATAGCATTGCTTCTAACACATGGGCTGAGTGAAATTTTGACCAACAAGAGTGAGCTATGCCTTAGTGCTGGGATACATGCTGCCCTCAGATCCATTGTTTTCGATGCCAACACCAGTGGGCACACAAGTGTTTGCAGGCGCTTGTTTTTCAGGGTGCGACTGTTGCACCCGGAGATAGTTCAACTTTTGGAATGTAGCCGCATGCCATCTGACTAGGAACGACCACTTACAGCCAGTTAATAACTTCTTTTTCTTTGTGAATATCAGTCTGTGGTAAATTTGGAGAAGAAGTTGATCATGTTAGTGCAGGGTTACAAGAGCTTTTACTACCGTTCCAACTCCATGGGCGACATTTTAGGCCTGATACACAATACAAAACAACGCCTAGAAGAATATCAGGTCAGAACTCAGGATCATTGGTATGTAGGCTATGTTACGGTGCTGGTGATTGCCACTTAGACCTCAGATGCAATCTACATCCACGCCCTTGAAAGTTGGCACAGAGTAGGCACAAGAGTAGCACCCAGTGCCTAACCTTGCGTTTTTCAGGTGGTCAAAGATGCGGCATGTGTCCTGGCCCTAATACATAAATAGGCCCGTTTCCACCGCAGGAACTTCAGGGTAAATTTACGGGGCCGGGGCCGTTGGTGCGTGTCTCCACCGCAGGAACCACCCCCGAAGGACAGAGTTCTGGAACTTTTACAGGGGCTAAACAAGTCCCTGCCTCG
>NC_065512.1:25082660-25142660 GCF_006386435.1 Epinephelus moara
CGGTCAAAATGGTCGCGCAACGATTACGTCGCATCCAGAGCCCAGTAACTTTACAGGAACCTTCCTCCTACTCCGCTCTCTCAGTGGAGACACGGCGGTTGAGAGGGCCGAGCGAGAGGACGTTCCTGTAGTAGTTCCTGTCCCCCAAATAGTACCAGGAATTTCTTCAGTGGAAACGGGCCTAATGCCATCACATGGTTTCCCACACTTTAATTTCTTTGTGGCGCCCTAGAACAATATCAGCATCTGGCGCTACATAAGGGTTTTCTACTTTTGGAGCAGGACTTATATTTATACCATTTTGTTGTACACTGGAACACACTCTCCAAGTGCAGAGTGCACTCTGGGCACAGGCAGAGCAGCAGAACGCGTTGTGACAGTAAAACTTAAAGGTTCATTGCACTGGTTCTAAAAGTTTGCTTTCACTAGCCTCTGTCGCAACTGTTCCTCTTGTCCATGGATCTGCTCTGATCAGCTTTGATCAGATCGCCTGATCTGTTATCAGCTTCTATTACTCAAACTCCAAGTAGCGCTGCTGAAAGTTTGCTGATATATTTCTTAACTTATCTCATCATAATGAAATGTATAATCAAACCATTCTGCCTGTAATAACACAAACAGACATGTTTCTCTTATTTTGCACAAAGGCTGCTCAGAAGTTTCAATCCTTACAGAAACTGAAGTCCTTGCATTATCTAATATTTGACTTGGTTCTTAGCATGTTTTTCCTTTTAGAATAAATTAGAATTAAGTTTCCTGGCTTTTCATTTCTTATGGACTTTTCCTTTCCCCCATTTCTTTTTGAGTGTAGCAGCAGGGTGACTGGCATTAAACCATGATGGAAAAGGAGAAGCTATAAAGTCAAAGTAGTCATTCAGATCATTTAGATGGTGTCTAAAGTGATGGTGGAATGAATTTTCTCAGCGTGTGCTGCAGGATTTTCCTGTTTAAGCACAAAAGATTGAGATCTTAAAACAGAACTCACACAGCTTTCTCGGCTCCACTCTCATCTCCCTCCTTTTTTCCTCTGTTTTCCTTGGTCTTTCTCCATTGTGACACTATGGTAATTGCCTTCTTCAAAATTGGGGTTTACAGCCAGATTCTCTCAGTTCTTCAACTGTTCAACTGTTCAAATGTTCACCGTCTATCTTTGGACTTAAATCTATCACAAAACCAGTCACACAGCCAGGCAACTCAGCCATTTTGTATTCCAATATCCCCCTGTGTTTGTGTCAGGATAAAAACGCCTGCTGAATGCCAATGAGAGACATGACTCCTTTTCCAGCTCTGCTTGGTGCATCTCAGGCGATGACACATTATTTATTTGCATATTTGTAAAGTTATCCGCCACTGTTTTTGGGCTTTCTTATTGGGGCTGATAATGAATTAATGTGATTAATTTTCCAAAGTTACATTCATCCACATAAATCATGTCGATGATTGTAATGAGCTCAATTATTGTAGCCAACAAAATGCAGTATTTGCAAATAAATATAATCTGTACTAGCATGGCTGAAAGAGCTTTTCCTTTATTCACTCTCTCTCACAGACACACACATATTGTTTTTACCATACTTAACAGTCATTATTAATATGCATCCTCATGTTTAGTTTAGAATTTCAAAGAATTGGAGGTTTATTAATGACCAAAACACATACCCATCACCACAAGCTCCCTCTGTTTTTCACAGAGAATCATTTGAATGGGACGCTTTACTTGACTCACCTAAATATTCAGGTGTGATGCTTTACCTTCCCCCAATTCACCCTGTTTCCACAATGGAATAATTTAGTCCATGATGGGCTCCATGGCCAAGACGTTGAAAAAATAATGTGACTGCGACCTTGACGGTTCACTTTAATAACCTCAAACATTATTTCAAGAAATTGTACTTTTGTATTGAGGCTAGCGACGGTATTTCCTGTTAGAATACTGAGACAAGAGAGGAGGGTGTAGGAGGAGGTGTAAATGAGGACTGATAGAGGGTGATTTAGAAGATGTAGTTACAGGGGAATGAAAACACAGCGTGAGTTCTGGAGCTCCGATTTAATACCTCCAGGCTTTAACTACAGACCACTACATGAGAAAGGAAGAATCCAAGGGTGATGGATAGACAATGATGCAGTTAACCACAGAAAATCAAACGCAACAAAGTCCCTTTAAATGTATTCATATTTTTAGGTCTTTAATGCTTTATTTTCATACTATTGCATCAAGTAGCATAACACTATGGGTTTGACCAGGATGTGCTATTAGTCAGATTTTGCTTTGAAGCTGTAATGTTCTGATACTCTGTGCTGATATTTTATCAAATGTTATAATTTTTGTGCCAAAAACACTCCATAAACTAAAAATAATCCGCATTTCTCTTAATACAGGCCTGAGGCACCACTTTCTTGTGGTGTACCGAATGCCAAGAGTCACAAATAATTAAGGGACTTGATAAATAAACGAGTACAAATGCTAAGATTTGAACCCCCACCTTAATTTACAGACCAGAAAACTCTTGTGTTTAAGGAAAAATAAGTGCAACATGGAAAAAAACAGATTTTCTTTCTCATTAGTATCATTACAGACTGCTCAGAGACCACGCAAAGTGAAGTAAGCGAGGGAATGTGAAGCAGAAAACAAACTTCTTGCCGGATTCCTGGGAAAAAAGATAAATCAGAATAAAGCACCCAGTGAGGTTTTAAAAAAGACCCTTTTTTGTTAAGAGTGTGTAGACACAAATGCACACAGCAGGGCAGGGCTGATATGGCTACTTTAAGACTTTGCTGCATGGAGCCTTTTAATTAAAATCCTTTTAATTAAATTGTCCTTGGCAGTCATGCTGCCATATCATTGTTTGGCACTGCTGTTTGTCTCCCCTGCCTGTCACATTTAAATATTACAGATGAACAATGGTACAAAGAACTTGCCCATTTTTTGGACTTCATACACAAATACGTTTCATAACTCACACTGTTTTTGTATGCTACTCAGTAAGTGCGTAGTTTATTGTTGTATATTGTGTGTTTTTCTTTTATATATTTCATACTTCACTAATAAATCAAATCTCCTGCTTCCAGAAGTAGCTCAAAGACCAAAGACTGGAAAACACACGATTTATTCCCACACTTGAAAAATAAGATGAGCTTCAATATCGTATAGAAGAGCAATAAAAGTTTTGCCATAACTCTCCCTATTGTATTTGTCTCAGGGTTTGCTTTGTCTTGGTGAAATTATATTCTTATAACTGTGTCTGACATCGATGCTCCTCTGTCCTCACTTAACCCTCATCCTCCTCATCCTCTGCGCAGAACCAGTATGGCTACCAGGACCCCAGTTTTAGCATGGAGGACATGCTGGCCACTCTTCCCAGAGTGGTGTCTGTTCCACCTGTGTCTGGAGGCTGCCTCCCACCACAGGACCTGTCCTCAGGGAGCCAGATTGCTGGTGGATTTGGCCGTGGCAACCAGGATGACCCTCGGTGCAATGGAACCCTGAGGAAGCAGGCCTCCCCAAGGTCAAGTACCCTCGGGCCTGGCTTGGCTCTCGCTGCAGGACAAGGTAGAGCAAAGTTTTTCCAAAAGCTGAAGAAACTGAGGGGAATAGCAATCACTTCACTGAACATGTGTGTGTGTGTGTGTAAGAGAGAGAGAGAGAGCAGGTGAGCCGAAGACACTGTGAGATTGATGGATATTGCAGTAACAGGGTCTGTAAAACTAAGACATCAGTTAAATTAGCTGTTAAAAATGTCTTTCCATACATTTAATGGACAGTTTAGAGTATGAATGTGCATTTTAGACATTTGGCAAAAGTGTGTATGTTGAGATTTCTTCTTATAGTCTTACAGGGTTGATCGATATACGGCCAAAATCTTCTATCACAGTAACATTATATTTAACAATACAGTAATGATTCCAATTAAGAAATGGCTTTAAAAAAAACTATACATACTTCATCTTCAAACTTCTTTACCTGAACCTAACTGCTGTTTCCTCATTGGTATTGTACTTTGGCAATGGATGACTCATCGGTAGAGGATTTGGGAGGTGAGCACAAAAGGCTAAGTTCATATCTAGCAGCTGTCTGGCAAAACTGAGCCACATATTACACCTCTCTCTCAGGCAGCTGGAGAGAAGCAGCAGCAGTGGGTGCTTCTACTTTTATTGAGCTCCAGTGCAAGATTTTTGGGGCCCATCTTTGCCACCTTTGTAGATTTGTTTGGATGGGAAAAGAATAAACCAAGCTTTGAGTGAGCTGTATAAAAAAAAATGTGTATCTCCTACTCGGCATTATTTGGAAAATAGTGATACGCTATGAGTGTGTTATACTCTATTCAAGCACTGATAATGATCTATCTATTGTCAATAGAAAAAAGTGAAAATAAAATGCATCTCAGGTGACTAAAAACCCCAAATCCCCATAAAGATACAGAGCGCTTGACATGAATAGCCCTGAGAGTTTAGTCACAGGACAAAAAAGATAACACGAGAATGGACCACATTGAAAATGCACAATGCTTCTTTACTGATGAAGAATGACTTGCAATAAAACAGTGACATACTAAATACCACAAATCTGTATGCAGGGTCATCTTTTTATGGAGACATGGTTTGTAAAGTGCCAAATTCTAAATTTCTTTCCCACTTCCTGTCTTTTTGCTTTCCAAGGTGGAGGGGAGGACAATAGTGGACAGCGTTACAGTGCTGACCCCACTGGTCTCTTAGCGGAACGAGGCGCAAAAGGAGACAAGGACCAGGATGGCTACATGACTGCCATGAGAGACAAGAACAGCTCAGGTAATTTCACAGTTTTGAGAACTATTGACTCTGTCCATCAAGGTAGCAGATGTTTGGCTTGAGGGTAATAGCACTGAGTTAAGTATCTTGACAAAAAAAAACAACAAAAGGCATGGCAACACTGGTTCTGTTTAGCAGGGTTCCGCATTATGGATTACATCATTTCTGGGTGCTAGGCAATAACATTATAGCCCCAAAAGCCAATAGCCAGGACTGCAGTAAGCAATGGGAGGATATATTCATGATAATATCATGTATTTTCAGAAAATACAAAAAGTTAATTCGGGGCAGCCTGCAGCCTTATAGAGATAACATAATGTAAACAAAAGAACGTTAGCCTTGCTCTTTCCCGGCTAATGATAATTCATGTCATTGTAAAAAATGTGTCAGCAACCAACCTATCTGTCCTTTTTCAAAACTCTTCAATGTTACCACAGAAGTAATCTGACATGAGGCTAACTCCTTTTGATGATGGAGCTATACATTAGCTATCCAGTTAGCTAGCATTTGCTGACATTAGGACTCTTAAGATGTGACTATATAAATTGTAAATATAAGTATGATGATGCCACATCTTCTAACTATCTTCAAATGTGGTTTTCTTTTCAACATAGACAAACCTAGCACATAGCAGGACAGGGTAAAGATGAAAGGTCCTGCTGAAGCTTGATCAACTGTTATTGGAGCAAATAGCAAAAAAAAGGGAGGGACTGCGGAAGGGCTAATTGCACTCTGATATATGATATGCTAACCCAAAGGCCACTGATGTAGACTTCTTAGTGGCTACAATAGCCGCAGCTTCAATGAGATGAAAAGATCTTAGCTAATCTTACTATTTCCTTTTTATTTCCAGACTATCTCAATCCAGTAGAGGAAAACCCATTCGCCGCACGTCGTAGGAATGGTGACGCCCACGCAGTGATTGATGGAGCAAGTTGCCACACCCTGCACATGGCTGGAGCTGCTGCTGCGCCCAAGGGCCAGTCCACCCACGGGGACGATGAGTATATCAACGAGCCACTGTACCTGAATACCTTCCTCAACCCTGGGGATAAGAACGGATTGGCCGGCGCAGTCTCCATCTCTGGCATCTCTGGCCCGGGGTCTTCTGCTGCCCAATCAGTATCGCAGACAGTCAACCCATCAACATCGAGCCACACGGTCTCATCCTCTGGATATGTGGTACCCCCTGGCCACCTCCCCCACCCATCTTATCCATCACACACCCTGCATCCAGGGCATTCAGGACACGCTCTGCACTCAGGCATCACCAGCAGCACCATCATGTTTGATAAGAAAGGCAAGAAGGCCACTTTTGACAATCCTGAATACTGGCAGCACAGTCTACCCCCGAAGTCCTCACTGCACAACCCTGAGTACCTGCAGGACTGCAGCACACGCTTCTTCTACCGGCAGAATGGACGCATTCGCCCTGCTGTCGCTGAAAACCAGGAGTACTTGTCCGAGGCTGCTATGAAAGCTGGCAATGTGTTGCCACCCCCTCCATACAGACAGAGGAACACTGTAGTGTAGTGACCCACCTGTAGCACAATGGAGGGATGAATAGAGGGATAGGGGTGGAGATAGATGGACGTTGAACTGTCCTCTTGTTTCCATGCAGTACTTCTCAACCTGGGTTCTCCTTGCACCCTTCCTGAACACGTCTCTCTGTTATGTCTGATTGCAAGTCTTTTAGTCTAAGGTTCTGTCTTTTCTCGACAGGACTACAATAACAGTCACTGACAGCCTCACTTGACATTCAAACCATCTTTTTTGCTCCACCCTTGGCCATGAAAGGAAGTAGACACATCTCTTCAAGGTTGGTTCTATTCTGGAGCACACTGTCCTGCCATCTTAAGTATCACAGAGGCACAAAAACAACACATTGAAAGAAACGAGATGTTAAATCAGAGAAAAAGGAGAAATAAACTGAGGTTAGTCCAAAGAGAGGATTATCGCCATGACCTTACATGTTTTTCTTTACACACGCATTAATTACCATGTCTTTTTAGCACATTTTCCACTCAGATAGATGCACACATCGCAGTATGCACACAGTGCTATTGCTGTTGTGCGATCTATCAAATGACACATGCACATGGAGTTGTGTCGTGACTCACCAGCAAACCTGCAGTCATGCCGAAGAGCCCAGATGTGGCTTGCATGCCTGTCCACACGCTTCTTTGACTTTTACATGTTGGTGCACCAGTAATGGAATTCAAACATTTATCACACGCAGCTCATATCATACCTAAAACATGTTAACATGCCTGCAGCCGTGACACACCAATAATATCTATACATTAATTCACAAGTAAATTCATGCACACTGACAGATAAGCTTGCCACCACTTGAAATATATTCTGGAGGAGAAGCTCAATTGACCTTGTGCTGGAAGACAGAGTGTTCCGATAATGGCAGTCAGTGTTGCAGCGCAGACAAAGGGTCACCGGGAAAGTAAATGTCACCGCAGTTTTATGGAAAGCTGTGATATCACCCAGCACCTGGTGGAAAGCATTCGACAGATTATCGGCATGGCTAGGGTGGGATTTAAAAGGTTGATCGCTCAGAAGACGACCCTTAACTCCCCACGTCCCTCTTGTTCCACCTTCATCCACAACAATCCGGTCCGGAGAGCCAGGAAATCATTCATTCCAATATTACCTTCATAGGATCATGGTAAGCAGCGACGTGACTGACATAACAATGGTAACTGCAGTTCAAGGAGTAATGTTTCAATGGAACTGGTGCTTGAGAATGGACAGATGTTTTAGCAGGTAAAGACACGTGATGATGGCGCATATAAATTGAACATGAGGGGAAAATATACGATTTGAATCTGGATCAGAGCATAATTTTTGTTTTTTGTTGAGGTTTTTTTTTTTTTGTCTTTTTAAGCATCAGGGATTTATTTACTTTGTCACTTTGTCTTACACCTACGTAAACAGCACAGACACCGAGCCACGAAAGAGCACTGTGGTTTTGGCAAAGAGGCTAACCCTGCAGAGCTGTAAATAAGCCAATTACGTGTCATTACCAGACAGATACAATCCCGGAAAAGGGCTCTGTGGACCGAGCTGTGTCTGGAAGTGCATCAAAAGATGGGGATAAAAGTTTTATTTGTTGTTGTTTTTTTCTTTTGCAGCTCTCTGTGTTCATACTATTGTATGTCATTAAAACAGAAAATTTAGTTTGACCAGGTAGTCATGACTACAGGGCCTCGCTGTCTCTTAAGGTGGAACAGTAGGAGAGACTGTCAGAACTGTCTAAGGAGGCCTCCTCCACATTTTTACCATGGAACACTATGAGAAAACAGGACACTTTCTTTTCTATCGGTATTTGACATTATTGGTGAGACATTATAGGTTATCACTGAATCCACTGATGGCTAGCTTTCTGTACTCATACAATACTGCCAGATGCCACAGTAAACTCTGATGGAGACCACGAGCATCTGTCGTCAAATGACTTTGAAGCCTAATTTAGGCTGGGGTTGATAATTTAATAGCACTTAATGCTCTGACACAGCCAAATGACTTTGCTGTTATACTCGCTCTAAGCGGCAATTATTCTTTTTTTATCATATTGCAACTATAATTTACAGTGAGATACTGAGGACTCATGTTATCTGTTTCATCATGCATTTTACTAACAAGGAAGCATCCCCACTCTAATATGATAGTAATAGGTGGGGTTGGGCAATATACAACGGTGTACAACGTCAGGGGATAAAAATTTGTTTCCATAATCATTTATATCATTACCTCTTACTTTACAATTTAATAACATGACTTTTGCATCAACGTGATGAAACACTTTGATACTTGACAGGTATTTAATTGACTGGATTAAAGGGGTACTCCAGCTAATTAGCATTGCACCTACATGCAGTTGGACTCACAAGAGACAAATAAGAAAAAGGAATGGTCACAACTGAACGTGCAAAGGCCAAGATATCCTGACTCTGACAGGCAAATTCACAAAAGGACTGCGTGGCTTTTGCGGCTGTTAAATCTGCACAAATAAGACAAAAAACAGTGTAGTTCTCAGAGCACCCACAAAGGGTGAAATGCACCCCTAACTGCACTGCCAAGCAAATTGCATCTTGCTGCTCCTGTGCTATTTCCATGTGAATAAATTAGTCAGTATGCATATGTTTGGCACAAATTGGCATCTTTCTATGCAAATGAGCCTCACTGCAAAAACAGTCCAGTTTACAAAGATCAATGCTAATAGCCACACATCGTTACAGTGAAATAATTAGCATGTTGAGAGATGCTGGGATAACTGACGCGCGCCGACAGATTGGGGCATTAAATCCCAAATAAGGTTTCTCTCTGTCACGTTTAAATTTCATGTCTGAAGTTTTGAGGAATGCATCTGCATTTCATCAGTCAGGACCTATAGCTGGTGATTTTCTTTTACTCTTTGCTCTACCTGCTGTCCTCTTGGCGCAAAGGCAACATTTATACTTTGACACATGGATGATTGCAATCAATTGCAAAAGGGCAAATTTCACCCAGCTGCAAATTTTTATAGGCATGTTTGCACTGTAATATCATTAGCACAATATCTTCTGTGAATTAGTTTGGGGTCTTCAGGGTTTTTTAGACCAATGACCCCTTAGCGAAAATAGTAGGGACCCCCTTTAACATATAAATTGAGTCGCATTTGAGATAATTCTCTGAATATTTTCGGGTCCTCTTGTTTGCGTTATCCTGTAGCTGCTAATTCAGCAGCAGCTGTAGCATGGCTAGGTGCATTAGTCTCACCCTCTGCGCTTTTGCCGGTGGTTTCTGAAGTAAAGTTACAATACGATCCAATGTGGCTCACAAGACTGTCCGTACACTTGGACTCAGGGTTTAGTATTGACTAAACTCAAGGTCCTACAATTCCCATAATGCAGCTAAATCAAACACAGTGCATCACAGTTCATATGACTCTTTCTACCTCCTAAACCCCATACCACTCGTTTGTAACGCAGGCTTTCTGTTAAAAAGTTTCAAGCCCAAGCAGACCCTGATGGCATCATGGGTGACATCACCGGGGTTATTTTCTTAGACTTTGGACAGCTTCAGAGCTACGGTAAACATCAAACAGCTGTTTATATTCACAGGCTGAGTAGTAAAAGTCACGATGGGTCAACTGAACTTCATGTATAAAATTAGTGGAGTGCCCCTTTAACCAAAAACACATTTACATCTACAAACAGTTTCTCGATTGAATTTGCAGTAAATGTGCAGTATCATGATATATAGTGATACTTGTAATAGTAATGGTAATCTATACATAACCTGATTTGATATTTTATCTATATTGCTCACCCTGAGCGATAATATCATGAATTCGGAGACCGACTAATGCCTGTGCATGTCTCACCACTGACATACCAATACACAACCACTGTTACACAACCTTGTGCCTCTACATTGAAAATACCAGGCAGAGGGAAGGTTCAGACAAGCAGTGTTGATGATTTACTCTCCAAAACACAGATGCCGCCCTGGCACAGTGTTTTCTCCCCCTCTCAGGTTTTATGGGGAACAATAATCATCCAGTTGAGCTCCAGCTGAGGCACAAGGTGCCACATCGTAAAGGGACGTCAAACCTGTTGAAATAAAAGTATAATGGAAGACAGATTAGTGCCATGAAAACACAGTAGACGCACTGCTGAAAATGTGCAACTCAACAGAAATGTGAATTTTACAGGATTTTTAAGTCGGCACTGTGTTTGCTATCATTGACATTGCTCTGTTGCTAATCTAATTTAGCTGTGTTAGATCTCTTGTCACATTTTCTGAAATCTTCATTGTCCTGCTGATTTCTGCAGAGTCTAAGCTTACAGTTATGTACACTTTCTTTGTGTAAAAGTGTGGAAGTGTCCTCTCTATGTTTTTAGAGTTCAAAGTCAGTTATGTAAGTCTATTTTTACCGTCACCCATAAGGTATTAGTTGTAGTGCTTGTGGACTACTGTATGGCCGTGTGTTTAAGTGCAATGACAGCAGTGGAGAGTCGCCCAAAGGCTTCGTAATGGATCTCTATGGAAAAATAAAGCCAATCTTCTGGAGGAGAAAACCTGCTGGCACTCTCAGCCAGCGAGCATCGCAAGGGGCTTTTAGCTTTTTGAATGCTAATTCATCCACTTTCCCTTGTTGTTCTGTGGGGAAATCATGTTACCCAACATCTCGCCCAGTGCACCAGCTGAGAAACCCTGAACGACAGGCAATAGGTTGTAATCCTGCAGCGGGGTTAAAACCAAGGTATTAGCATTCCAGAAATGTTACCCGACCAATGCATCAATGTTACAAAAGCTAGCAGGGGAGAAGGTGCAAGTGCACTGTAACTGGCAGAGGAGACCAGAGTAGATTGCCATTCTTTCTTTCTCCTCAGAGGTGACTGTAGAATTGTATGTAGCAAACACTGTTCTGCAGCCGGAGCAGCAAAAACCGAAAAGCAGCTATGTGCGGAGTGAATACAAACAAAGACTAAAACAATCTGGAAGGGAACAGTGATTGTGGTCAAATGTTAACATGAGTCATAGTTTCATGTGAAAAGTTATTATGTTCTGTGTCAAGGTGAGCCTCATAGGTACAGTAGTTATTTAAAGGAGCACAATAACTCCCTCTCAATACTGACTGCTCTACCAGTAAACCGGCCTTATAGTAACAATTATATTTATTTTGTGCATCTACTTGGGGTTTAATGTGTTTTAAACACATTATCATGAGTATTGTAAATTGTGTTTTTTACTCTTGATTTTGTTCTTCAGGGTGTCATTGTGGCATTTTTTTTTAAATATATGCAGTCTGGAGGTTTCATCATCTTATGTCCATCATGTTCTCAACTCAACATTGAAGCAAATACTAGCTATGTCCCAACTCAGGGGCTGTATGTTTGCCCTTCAGAGGAAGTGAAGTCCAGGCTGAACCTGCATATTGTTGCCAAAAAGGAGTAGATTAACAAAGACCAAAACTAATGTTGTGTTCAGGTGCTCCTCATCAACTTATGTAGCTTTCCCAAGTTTCTCACCAAGCCGTTGCCCTTAGAGGTCAGAGGTACAGTGGCCAACAAGGGCAAACGCACTATAATGGGCCAAAACATAAACATACTGCAGCTGAAGAAACAATGCCAATTCATAAACACATACAAAAATTCAAAACAATACAACAACAGAAATGTGAACGCAAATTAAACAAACGTGAAGCAGGAAAGACAGTAACAGCAAACATGCTGCAAATACAGAAAGAATGCAAAGTCAGAAGCACACAAAGCCCGAACACAGATGCAACAGAAAAACACTTTCAGGCCTCTAGGTGGAGCTCTAAGTGGGACAGCTTGATTTTGGACAACAATGTGTTTGTTTTTCAAAGCAGGAAGATAAGTAGAGTAAGGAGAAGACATAACAAGATTCATATTCGTTTTTACATTTACGAAAGAGCTCTCCCTAGTGGCCTTGGAAATTTCAGTTGCGTTGACTGGATATGCCAACACATTCTCACTCTGACCTCGTCACATATAGACGTTTGATCATGGACCTTGCACGTCCAGATACTATATGAAAGGTACCCTGGGTTCGCTGGTTGTTGATTTTCTAGGACGCCGTGTCAAGTTCTGCCTTTTAAATGCAGTATCTTCTTATAAAATACACTTCCATTTTCACTGGAAATTTACAGTTTACATACAGTCTTTTTCAAAATAAACGCAAATTGACTTTTTTTTTCCTCCAACAGCTAATGCACATGATTGGGTTTTGGCAACAAAAGCACTTGGTTAGATTTAGGGAAAAAACAAACAGGGTTTAGATTTTGAATCTTATAGGACACGAACACCGCTCTCCCGGGTGAAAGTGAAGGTATGTTGGATCCAAACCACTCGCACCCACCCTACTCAGAGTTTCGCCGCCCTAACTTTTGTCCGTGCCCTGCTGTGTTTCTCTGACACTACCAAGCAGCATTAAACTATAACGGCAACCAGCTGCGTATCATGCCGACGTTAAAGGATGGCTTTTTTTGTCAGTGTCTGACGCCCAAGCACCAGATTTTGACAACCTTAGAGTGAGCAGGTTGGATATGCAGCAGTTTTTGTGTTTTTTACTCTGCATGGTTTCTGTATTTCTGTAAGTGTGTTTGCTACTGATGTATTTATTTTGGCTTTTTGCAGCACATTTCCAGTGTCATATTGTTTTGGGGGTTTTCTTTCCATGTGTTTTTGAATTTGCATTGTTTCTGAAGCATTCTCGGAACCCATCGGCTGTATTTGGCGTCTGACTTCCAGCAGATGGCGATACAGCCTCTGGGGGCAGACCCCCGATTTTTTGGCATTCCAGTTTGATTTGGGCGGAGGCGGCGAATTTCCGTTTCCGACTTCCGTTTATATATAAGTAAATATGCTGAACCATTGCGATGGATTCAGAATTTACAGTGACGCCAGTTATGTTCCGACTCGTTAGTTTACCACATGGACCGTTTAACCTGGCAACAACTGCAGCCGGATCAAACGTGATTGGTCAATATCACGCGGACTACAAACAGCCTACAACCAGAAACCAGGGCTCTTCCACTTTTCTTCCAGAGGCAAGATCTCCAGGGTTTGCCTACAGACTTTACATTCACTGAATGTAGAGTCTGTATATAGAGACTATTTCTGAAGCTACAGCACATTTCACATAATGAAAATGTTTTGGGCCACTTAAGTGTGTTTGCCCTTGTCAGCCACCATACCTTTGACATCTAAATACCAACGGTTATCTGGGACAGGTTTCAAGATACCAGACTTAACAGTATGATTTTGGTATTTCACCTCAACACAAGAGTGGCAAGTTAGGCCAGGTTAAGGCCAAATATTCTTGTATCTTCCACTTCTAACCTTGTGTGATTAACATCCAGGCTGTAAACAAGGACAAACAGAGGAGTTCATACATAGCTTCCATTATTATAGATAGCTTCCTTGCAATGGCTTTTTTCATTGGTTTAGTTGATGTGATATGATTAATATCTGGTAAATATGTATTTTACAAGCTTTACAAGTTGGCGAGGATTGCCTGATCACTCACTTACTCACAGTTAAAAACTGGCTGGTGCACAATTGTTTGTGGAATAGTGAGGGCTGCAAATGATAACCCATTCGTGTCCTCCAAAACACAGACAGGCTTCATTTTTTAGTCACATTTTGTGGGACCTTTGAAATGGGACAGCCCTTGTTGGACCTTGTTCGGCCCAGAAATGTGGACTAAGGAGGGTCCAGCCCCCCAACTGGGACACAGCAACTGTATTTATAGAGTTTGCTCTATTTCACTTTTGTATGCTTTGATTATTCATATCATGAGGACATTTTCTCACAGCATTAGTAATATCAATCCACCTGTGGTCTAAGTGGTCTTACTGTATTGGACAAACACACATTACATTTCAGAGAACTTAACTTTTAATTACTAATGCATCATCTGAAAAATTAATAAACATTTTTTAAAGGGAAACCATAAAGCAGCTGACAAACACATGTTCTACCATTGTAATAGAATCAATCTGTGTATGGCTGTCATACAATGATTTTACACTGATTCATATTCGTATATTCTACCATGCCATGAAAAGTGAGGTAGATGACAGTGGTTGAGTAAGCACAGTTTACAATGTATTGAACTGAGGGTAAAAAAAATGGAATTAATAATTGTCTTTTAACCAAATGACAAAGACATTCAGATAATGGGTCACTCGACAGTTTTACCATTGTTAAAAAATAATTAAAAAAAGAATAAAAAGAGGATAGTATTTTTATAGGTAGGTAAAAGGTGGCCAGGTGCATCTGTAAATAGGACAATGATGCTTCTTTTTCCAGCTGAAGACATTTTTGGTTTGTTTGATTTTATTTCTCCTTGCATCATTGCATTTCTAGTGGTATGCTGTACCTTTTTTTCTTTGGGGAATATCTTTTCTGTATGTATATAAATATATATACAGTATATATATATATTCTGTAAATGTAATTTGAAGAGTGAACTCTGATTTTAAAAACGCTTGCAGGGTCTCTTGTCACCCCCGCCCCATCATTTCCCCTGTGATTGTGTGATTGTGTTCTCAGCACAACTTGGTGGACTTTGTGTTTCGACCTCTGCTCTTGCTCACTTTGTAGGAGTGATTTTTTTCTTTCCTTTGTTTTTTTACTGGGTGTATTATACCTCCACTACCCTCCATCCTTCTCTCAGTATTATCCACCTCTTGAGATTTTTTTTAAGATTTTGTACACTCTTAAAATGCTGTTGCAATACTAATGAATATTCAATATTTCATCCCCTTTTCTCGCCGTCTTTTCCTAACCAATGTTATTAATCCGCCAGTGTCACTTTACACCCTGTGTTTTAAGGACCTATACTATATTTCCTTGAATAGTTTGATTTCCATTTGCACTGAGCTCAGTCATTGTTTACTTTAAATGATAATTAGCTCTTCATCCATTTGGGGCAATACTGATTGAATGGTGTAGCAATATCATGTTACAGCCCCCAGAGTGATTTAATGGTGTTTGAGAGACATGATGGAGGACAGTTTGCATGGGCTGGACTGATCGTTTAAATTACTGATATTTGCTTGTGAGGTTAACATTTTTGGCTTCATTAGGACTTGAAATGTTCATTCTTTTCCAGAAGTCACAGTTTAACAGGAAGTTAATATTTCCATTTCACAGGATCTAAACAGGACTTTCAGAGAGTTTGGCCCATTTGTCACCGTAACTAATATCTGATGTTCGGACTGGTACCAAAATCATCAACTATTTTCTTTGTGGCTCATGATCAAGCAGTGCATCACAATCCTGATGTCAAGTGTTGCTGATGCTCGAAATCTGAAGCTGAATGTTTTGTTTAATTTACAGTCTAAACCTACCAGGGAGAACAGGACTGTAAGACAATGTCATGGATGCACAATTTGACAGTTTGAATATACTGTCCTTTGTAATTGATACTTTAATTATAGAAGACTCATTGACAATGTGTCTTGTTTATGTAGGAACTAAAGGTTTTGTGCCGTCTTCTGTAACGATGTAGACTTTACTGAAGAACAATACAGCAATTATGTTTTCAAAAGGGTGCAGTTAGAACCAGTTTCAACTCTGGATTACTTACATTTGTGTAGTGTATGGGAATTTGCACAGATGATTTTGGTGGCAATCCTGTCATTTACAACATCCAGCATTTACATATACATTTGGTGAAGTGGTCTGTTTGGCAAGCTTCTCAAAAGTCCACGTGTTTGTTTAAAAGTACATCAGACTTTGAAAGAAAGAATATTCTATCCTAAAAACGATCATAAATTTCATCGCTTTGTATCAACTCATCTGAATGATTGAGAACTAAGTTTTATAGACCATCTCTTGTCACATATTACCAGTTTTAAACGTTTCTCTTCACTGGTTAATTGACACATTTCCCAAGCTAGGACATTTAAATACGTATTCCCTCTGTTTTGTTACATGAATCTGTCAAAACTATATTTTTAATTCAATATGAATAAAGATCAGTCAATATTTAAAGTTGGATTGTGCTCATTTTCAAGTGTTGTGTTATATATATTGATAAAACTACATCAGCTAGATCATTTGGACCCTATTTGACTCTTTGCAAAGCCCAGTTCCTTTGTGATTGTCCATCAAGCTGTCAGAGCTGGCATGGGCCCCACTGTCACTAAGTGCACTCCCTGAAAATGTTATCTAATTTTTGGAAAAATGAAAAAGCAATTTCAGAGAGAAGCAGACAGAAGGGTCTACAATATGTGTTTGGATGTATTCTGGATGTCATACTGACCCGGTAGCAGAAACAGGTTAAGAAAAAAAAATGGTTTAAGCCTGCATATTTAAATGTGAACCACCACATCACCTGGCAATTGACAAAGAAGAAAATTAAGGAGCAACCAGTGGCTGTGGAGGCAACACTGTTCCTGTAAAAGAGGGTGGGTCTTTTTTCACATACAGCAAAAATTCCATGTGTATAAATTAAGTATACCTTCAGTAGCAAGTGTGGCATAGAAGTGCTAATTTAAGCCCCTTTTACACTGCCAGATTTTCCGCAAATGTTGGGCCGTTTTGCCGGCAAGCTGCGAGCGTTTAGACACACAGAGCCGGATTGGCGTTGATCCAAGGTGCCCAGTTTTCCGCCTCGTAGGGTAGACATATTGGCAGAACCCTTTTAGTTTAAACAGACCGAGGCGGCCTTCCGCAATGGGAGGAGCTGTTGAAGACTTGTGGGAGGAGCTGTTGATGACGTCGCACGTGCGACCCACTGGCGGTGGACTAACTGGAAACAGCTGATAGCAGGAATTAGCAAGTAGCTAGTAGCAAGAGGGAAACACAAACCTGACAGACACTGTAAAGATGAGGAACTGAGGAGACAAGGAATTGTGCGCCCTCCTTGTCCTCGCAAACGAAGAGGCCATTAACCGTCAGATGACGGGGACAGTGAAGAACGGGCCAACTTACGAGAGAATCGCCGAAGGACTGACTAGCCGTGGCTTCCCTCCCACATCACTGTTTACGTCACACGCTGAGCTACACGTTTTGTTACTTGCTCACGCCCCCCATTGCCCCGAAAAAGGCGCATTCTGTATAAACAAAAGTAGGTAGGTGGCATTTTGCTGCACTCCCCAATTTTGTTTTTATACTGCCAATGCTGAAAAAAGACTGATTGGGCTTTCCTGCAAATTTGCACAATTCCTTTCTAAAAAGGGCTATAGTAACGTGTGATGTTTAACATATATGCCCTCCAACCTCTCTGGATAATGAGTATCACTATTACACGCCCCCCCGGGCAAAGTGTTTAAACATTAGTATCCCAAAAACCAGTCTGAAAGTGAAGAAAATCTGACACAGTTGCATGAGAGTCTATGGAGCACAGCCGTTGGACCTTGCGTTGAAGCTGGCCAATGCTACACTATGACTGGCCATTTTACATCCGACAGTAGAGTATAGTAAAGGGGCGGTTTGCACTCCACTGGGCACACCCAGCACCGCCACTACACACACTTGCATCCCTAAATGTGCGTAGGACATCAGGTGCTGGAGGGGGCACCAAAATATTTAATGATCACCAATCATAATCATGATGATGAACTATTTGAATTTAAGATTGAGTAATTTTGCTTGGGGCACCGCAAAGCAATTACATTTAGGGGACCCAAACTGGGCACACCCCAATATCCCAATGGGACCCCAGTGGAATTTAAAACCCCTGTAGATTTGGCTCTTAATTAACACTAGATCCCACAGGATCTTATTGGGGTGTGCCCCCTGTGCATATACCCTGATATGACCAGAGTGGAAATCCAATGGGGATCCTTCCGTCAGCAGTTAGAACTTCTCAGTGTCATGCCAATTATAAGAATGTACTCATCATTTTTAACAAATTGTCCACTCAAATTTGTTTGTAGTTTAGCAGTACTAGTAGAAGTGAGAAATTTAGAGTGCCCATAAATCATTCAATGTTTCTTTCAGAGTGGTTGGCTTCAGAGTGGCCATCTGTCTTTATCCCCCTCTAGATGGGATCCAGTAATACTTCCAATTCAGCCCTCATAGTTTTGAGGGCCCTTTACACCTCCATACTTCAAATGTCAGCCAGTTCTTGAGTAGTTCAGCCAGACACGTGGGAGTGTTGTGTAGCCTGTAGTCACAGTATGACATCTTCATTCTGCCCAGATGAGGCCCGGCTGCAGACATCTCTCACCGTTCAGCAGATTATGCCTTTAGGTTAGAAAGAGCAAAGGAGGCAGACAGTACAGTAGCTCCACTCCTATCACCATTCTTCAGCCAATTCTTTTCACATTAAAAGCTACTCTCTCTCTCACACACACAAACTTGTACACTTGCAGGAAAATCACACAGGAGCACCAATAATAAAGTGTCATTACTTCTGACACTTGCTCGTGCATGATAGATGCGTCTCTTTTCCAGCTGATGACATTTTATGGCATTATCATAGGAAATCCAATAATGAGATCGGCATCTCAGAGCCTTTGCCCCGTGCAAAGTCAAATCACTTGCCTTAAGATGGTAATAGAGTGTGATCGAAACAATCTGTCACTGCCTCTCCTCTCACTCTCACACGCCAACCCCCCTTGACAAAGTGTATAGATTTTTACCTGATATGAGGGATGATCGGCACAGCTGAATGTAAATGAGCTTAAATGTCTTTAGGTGAATCGATTGACTGACGCTTCTCTGCAAATAAAAGTGAAGGCTGCATTTGACAGTGCATCAATCTTTACCACAACACCTCGACGGCACAGCAAAACCCTATGACTGTCTACATGTTTCCATGTGCAGCTATTTTAATATGTGCTGATATATACACTTCCAAAAACACTGGTTTAAGAATTGGCTGTGAGGCAGCGCTGCAGTTCTGCTTGCTCCAGTAAGAAGTCTTTTTTCCCACAGAATGCCATTCGGTGTGATGTACACACTGTTTTCTGCTGTCTAATCCCAGGTTACTGAACCAATTGTCACAGCAACTAAGCTGTACAACCTTCAACACAGACGATACGTGCTGTGGATGTTTCTCCAGAGCGGACGGTTGTGCAGCAGTTTCAGACAATCACATTCTATCACCTGATGCAATCATACTGCAATGTTATGATTCAAAATGACAGAAGAGTGTAATGCCAAAGCTCTAAAAGTTGTTTTGTCTTGCTCCCACTGTTTTGGCATCGCTATCTCTTTTTCTCAGAGAGCCAGTGGTGAGGGCGGCTGCCTCTAAATCCCAGCATGTTGGCAGCCTCTGATTGAATGGACTGTACAAAGCCCACTAAGCAGTGTTGCGATCCCCCTTGAGAGCTTTCATTATGGAACAGCATATTGGATTCTCTTCACAGGCTTTCTGCCTCTGGAGGCTACTATCTCCTCAGGAATGCATACACACAAACACGCACGCAAAGCATCATACTAGGAAACATGTAGACAACCCCGTAATAAATCGTGCCTGATTCTCAGTGAATCTGGTTTCTTACAGTGCAGACACAATAAGTGCAGCCTGATAGCGTTACTGCCAGTATTTCAGATGGCCTCTACAGTAAGTGATCATACTATGGATCAGCCAAGAAGCATGGGTGCAGAACAGGTGCTCAATTATTTGTATACTGACACACACACATACACACACACACACACACACACACACAAAATAACAGTTATATTGTACTGGACATGGGCACTGTCCCCTCAAGTCAGTGGTGTCCTCATAAGGAAGTGTGAATACCCCGTGAAATGTCCTCATATACAGGTTGCGCCAACGCACGCTCACACACACACACACACACACACACCTGTAGATTTACAGATCACGGCCACAACAGCATTCAGAACACTACATGATTTGAATGCAGTCTCTACAATCCTGAATTAGGTCTGTGTGGAATGGTTACCTGAGGGTGAATTTTGGTGAACTTTGACAGCAAATTTGCTCAGCCAACCAATAGCAGTTCATCTCAACTATGGGTAAAGTAAGATACAGCACAGCAGGTTAGTCTTGCCACTAGTTTTCCCAGTGCCAAATGGCAGTTCCGCTTCTAAGAAAACCCCAGTGACACCAAATAGTCAGGTTCACTGTGTACAAAAATGTACTTTTGTGGGAATTTTTTGGGGATTTGTTGACCTATACATTTTTGGAATCTGCAGACCTTGGGGAATCCAAAAACCAATGTTGCCACTTGCACAGACATCTGTATGGCGGCCATTTTGGAATTTCAAAATGGCCGCCATAAAATACAGAATTTCAGCTACCTTGGCCTCTAAACAACCTAAAAACTCAATTAAACATGCCAATCATATGTTTTCTTGGTCAAGGAATCCAATGGTGACTTCAAAATTATGCTCAGAATCGTGCTGTGGTGCCCCCTAGGGGTGGGAAAGAAAATCGCTACACTTCTTACTGCCCCCTCAAGTCACATACATCACTGATTCTTGAGAGTTGGGACAAAGCATGTCCCACATAGAAAAGTGAAATTTATATCAAAAATCAAGCAATTCATAAACCCCATTAAATCAGGAAAAAGCATCGTCTGCGATATCCCTGAGGACCCCTTTCCATTCCTCTGCCTGTGGTGAATGCAAGAATACCACGCTCTTGTAAGTTAACCATTTTTTGATATTTTAGACAAACAATGTCAATATTCCTTAACAGCTGGACCAGTTCAACACCATCTCTCTGTTATTATACTTTTTAAAATACAATAGTGGATTGAATTATAGTATTTTATTCAGATTATTAAGACAGCTAGCTAATTTTGGCAGTTGCTAGCTAGTAACTGCCAAAATTAGCTAGCTGGTTGCTGAAATTAGCTAGCTAGCTGCAGTGTTTTTTCCTTGCGTCAACTCTGTCAGACCTGAACTCCATCAGGCTCTTCATCTGATGGAGGTGATCATATTAACACCATCTCTCCATTATGATAAAAAAATATAAAACCAAACTGAATTTAACTTTAGAGGTTATTGAGATGACTAGCAAAAAAAGTAGCTAGCTGCAGTGAACAATGCACGTCCTGAGGGAAAGCCTAGGCTACATATTTTATTACATTAGAAAACGAGTGTAATTTCAATTATCTTTCAGATAGGCCTACTAAGTTTTTTGTGTTTGAGGTGAACTGAAAACTAACTGAAACAATGGCCTACATTTATTTTGTATTATTTTATTTTTCAGATCGTTCACTCTTTGATGCATATGTGCTGCAGGAGAAGGAGAAAGGTCTGTTAACCATATGATGAACCTGATAGCTACAGTTTAGCTCGGTGTAATTATTACTAATATAAATATAACATAGTAATAATCCAAACCCAAGCATTTTCAGTGACTTTGATGATGCCTCTGATTTATGAATAATAAGGTGGTTGTTGTATTTTTAGAGCATAACTTATCATGGATGAAATCCCTGATGATGACGACAACTCGGCTGAAGATGTGGACTGGAAACTATGCATTTTCTGTCAGGGGTCTAATGCTAGTAAAACAGACTTGGTTCTGAATCCCAGGATTGATTCCTTACAAAAAGTACTTGATGTGGTGAATGAGCGAGCTCGAGTACTTGATGGAGAATATTTGAAAATTCAAAGCCGTCTCCAAGGATGCACTAAAGAAATCCTAGCAGAAAGGAAAGTCACATGGCATAGAGGCTGCTACTCTAATGCCACCCACCAAACAAAGCTGCAACGATCCAGAGACCGCTTTGAACATGCAATGTCCACTGGAATAAAACGTGGCTATAAAAGATCCAGTACAGAAATGGAAGCCAGTGAACCAGGACCCTCAATGCCCTTCACAAGATCTGCAACAAACCCACTACTCAACGACCTATGCTTCTTCTGTCAAACAGATAATAGTCAACCACTCTTTAAACTAAGAACTGAGAATACAGGAGAGGCACTCAGACAGGCTGTTGATATTTCCCAAGATCCAGTGTTGATGACAAGATTAAGCACTGCAATATCACCAAGTGATGCCCATGCAATAGGTGTGAGATATCATAGGCAGTGCTGGAGAAACCATGTGTTTCATGTCCTCAGAAACCATACCCACGATGAAGCCAAATGCACAACAGAAGACCTGCCCATGCAGATGTCATGTTTGATCGAGTTGATCAATATTGTTGACATTAAAACTCAAGACAAAGCATTTCTCCCCATGGATGATGTAGAAAGAACATACATTTCTATGCTTGGTGGCAGTGAGGAGGCACAGAAGCACAAACCAAAACTGACAAGGAAATGGCTAAGGGATCAGATTTGTCACAATTTACCAAGAGTGAAGTGTGTGAGACCAAACAGGAAAAGGCCATCCATTCTTTACTGCCCTGAAGCCTGTGAAGAGAGTATGGTCCACATGACTATGACACAGGACCATGCAAGTGAAATGGATCAGGACCATGCAAGTGAAATGGATGACATGAAGATGTTGCACAAGTCAGCTCAGTTAATACGCAGAAGTATTGTGAATTTCAATAAGAAGGAACAATCAGGCATGAACATATTGAGCAAGGTAGAAGATGTTCCAGTAGAGTTATACAGCCTTATACAGTGGATATTGGTAGGACCTGAAGTTGAGTTGCAAACAGAGACCAGGAGTAGGACAATGCAACAATCAGCCCTTACAATAAGCCAAAACATCATGTATGCTTTCAAAAGCAAAAGGCAGGTGCGACACCAACCGAAGGAGGTGACAGACAGGTTCCGGATACAGCATGCCAGAGAAAATCCGCAGGTTCTCGGGTTGGCACTTACCATCCATCATGACACCAGGAACAAGAAGCTGTTGGACCTCCTTCACTTACAGAGCTACTGTGTGCCATACAATCGGACACTGCTTCTGGAAACGGCTATAGCCAATGCTGTTGTGGAGAACTCAAAGCGCTTCAATGGCCTGTATGTACCTCACTTCCTTAAAAAAGGAAGCTTTGTGTTCTTTGCTGTCGACAACACTGACTTTGCCGAGGACACAGTGGATGGAAAAGGAACCACACATGGGACAATCACTGCAGTATATCAGAAGGCCAATGCTCAAGGGGAGGTCATTGCACCCAGTCTGGAACTTGAAGAGGCAAAGAATCTATCAGTTTCTCCGTACCACACACCCATCAAGCCTTGTAGCAAACCCAAACGCAGAGTGGTCCAGAGAGCACAAAGATTTGAGGTCAACACTACAGGAGTTGCCGAGTCTTATCAAATGACCACCAAAGGCTGGATCATCGCATCTGCCCTGTCTAGAGAAAATGGAGAGCAAAGCAAAATCCCTGGTTGGGCTGGATTCAAGTCACTTGTGTCATCCAGCCAATCTGTGACCCATGTTGGTGCTCTACCGCTACTGCCAGAAGTTGCACATGAGTGGTCTACAATGCTCACTGTGATTCTACAAGCATCCCAGTTGAGGAGTTTGGTTGTTGGTGAAGAACATCCAACAGTGATAACCTTCGACATGGCCTTATACGAAAAGGCAGTGCAGCTGTTGGACTCAAGGGATGATTTGAAAAGAACAGTTCTTCCCAGGCTGGGTGAGCTACACACTGTGATGGCAGCACTGCGGGCACTAGGTACATGCATTGAAAATTCAGGGATAGATGATGCATGGATTGAGGCTGGTGTGTATGGCCCTGCCACCACACGGCAGATCCTGAAGTGTGCTCACTACAAGAGAACTCTTCGTGCACACATCCACACATACATGTCTCTGTATGAACTTCTCCTGGAAAAATTCTTTTCAGAAAAGCCACACCTCAAATCCATCTGCTCCCAGCCTGTGAGTGATGTCCAGGAAGCCTGTGCAAGATTAGCTGTTGACAAAAGCACAAGTGGAGAATGCATTGCTAATGCAAATGACAGCCTACTCCAAATCCTTACAGACAAAGGTGTTATCGAACAGCTGAAAACATGGGAAACAGAAAAATGCTGTAATGCAATGTTTAAGTCACTTACAAATTACCTCCGCCATGTTGAAACCATCCTGCTCTTCATTGAAGCCTCAAGAAATGCTGATCTAGTTCTCCACCTGCAAGCAGGAGAGGCACTAAGTAAGCTCTTCTTTGCCCTAGATCGAATGAAATACAAACGCCTATGGCCACGGTACATTGCAGACATGCAGGATCTGAAGACCAGTCACCCAGACACCTGGCATGAACTTCAAGATGGGAATATATCCATCACAAAGTCCGAGATACCGTTTGTCTCAATTGGCGCAGACCATGCATGCGAGCAACTAAATCGGATGATGAAGATACACTCTGGTTTAATTGGTATTTCCAATAATGCCAACGCACGACAGAGGTTCTTTCTCGCCACACCAGAAATGTCACGCCTCTCAACAGAGTACAAAGAGCAATTTGGTATCAGGGCTGATAAACCACAAGCACACCATGAGGTACAAGCAAGTGCTATCCAAAAAGAACATGATGCTGTCAACAAGATCAAGTCTACAATACTGAGTCACGGAAATCCCTTTGATGCAGAAGGTGATCAGCTTTACAACTTCATGACACATGCATATGTTCCCCAAGAGAATGCCCTACAGATTTTGAATGTTGGCGACTATGGACAGAAATTGTATGAAGAATATGTTGCTGAGCGCATCAATGGAAATGTCAGTTTGTGGGCACCAATCAAGAGGCAGAACAATGCCATGTTCCTGTCAGGAAACAAAAAGCAGTCAGTAAAGATTCGAGACCAGTCAGTGGATCTAAGAGAAACAAAAGATCTATATGGTCGGTTTATGGTTCTCGCCAGATCGAACCGGGATATTGATATGAAAAATGCTGTAGGGAAATATGAATTTACAATAACTCCCAGAGCACTGTTTGCCCCAAATGGATCCGTCCTTCCGTGTACTGACAAGTCAAAGCTCATACATTGTCTGGAAAAAGTGAAAATAAATGAAGAAGTCCAACAGACACAAGCACAGATGTCTGCAGAACATGGTGATGGACCTGAAACATCTTTAACACCATCCAAGAGTCCGCAAATCGCTGTGGTGGATGGAATGGTTCTAGTCCAGCAGTTGGCAATGAAACAGGGGACAATCAGTACAGTCAAAGATCTGGGCCAGCACTTTAATGACAGACTCTTGATGCTGACAGCAGATTTTGATGAGGTTATTCTGGTCTTCGACACCTATAAAGCTGACTCACTGAAACAGAAAACAAGGGAGAAACGACAACAAGGCAAAGATCCCATTCAATACCAGATTGATGATAAAACCAACATCAAACATATACCAATGAGACGGTTCCTATCTCATGAACAGACCAAAGCTGATCTAACTGAGTACCTTGCACAAGCAGTCCTCAACCAGAATGCAAACTCCCAAAGGTTGTTCATCACATCGGCCTCAGGCAGCACAAGAAGCAATCGCAGCAAAATGTGTTTTGAAGAAAACAACCACGAGGAGGCTGACACACTAATGATATGCTTAGCAGCATCTGCAGCACAGCGCTGCCCAAAAGCACGGATGGTCATCTTCAGCCCAGATACAGATGTCTTAGTTCTGGCTGTTGCACACTACGAGAAGCTCTGTAGAAACAGTGCAATACATATGGCATCGGGTACTGTGGAGATTGAGCCAATCTGGAAGGCACTGGGACAAGAGAAGGCAGGAGCATTACCAGCATTCCATGCATTCACTGGAGCTGACAATGTTGGGAGATTCTCCAGAATCAGCAAAACTAGATGGTTTCAACAGTACATGAAGGCTGACAAGGACATCTTCTCCGCCCTGGTGAAACTCTCTGACGAAGGCGACGTGCAACAGGAAGTAAAAGATGCGCTGGAAAAGTTTGTGTGCTCAGTGTACTGCCCGAAAGGCATTGACATAAAAAACATTATAGACCTAAGGTGGCATCTCTTCTGCAAGCACCTGGCTGAAAGCAGCAAGCTGCCTCCCACAGTCGATGCCCTTGCAGAACATATTGAACGTGTCCGGGTCCAAAGTAGGGTGTGGTGCCAAGCCACTGTGATGTGGCAAAAACCTTTTGACCCACTCCAACATGGCTACTATCAAGACCCCAATGGCAAGATACTGCCTACTACAACAAAGGTTGCACCTGCACCACAGGCCATTCTAGAGATGGTCAGGTGAGTGAGTGAGTGAGTGAGTGAGTGAGTGATTTTATTTTTGAGACAGGGACAAGGTACAATAAACATTAGCCCTATAAATAGGGAGATATGCACTGTACAAGGTTGTAGCTAAATAGCTAATTTCCACCCATAGGTGTAACTGTAAAACCAACTGCACAACCCAGCGGTGCTCATGCAGGAGACACAATCTGGCCTGCACAGACCTTTGTTTGTGTGGAAGTGAATGTGAGAATGATGCAGACTGCGGTGGCCCGAATGACACCGAGGAAAGTGATGAAGACCTGTGAAAGCATAAGGGTAAGTTCAGAGAATCTCCTTCCATGATTTCTTGCATGAGTTTTTTTTCTAGTTAAATTGAACATTCCCTGTCTCTATTTACCAGCCATTCATTAATATCCAGTTTCTTCTTTTATCCAAGACCATTGCCAGCAATTCCAGTGTCTCCACACTCAATCCCATATGATTGGACTCATCGCTGAGAGACAACAGACCCGTCCTAGGACTCACTCTCCAGATCTGGACTTACACTGGGTTAGCCCCTCAGCCCCCTTGTAAAGAATTTTATATTGAGAGTTTTTGAGTTTTCGGGTTTTGAGTTTTCTGTGCCGACCGAGTCCCGACTGTTACCAGCCTATGGTGTAATAAATGTATATCACATTTATGTATGGATTATAGTTTTAATTTACCTTTGTCATTGTTTATATAATCATATGCAGAAATTTTAAGTATTTTGTCCCCGGACTTCTGACATGGGGTCATTAAGGGGGATTAGAGTAACAATTTCCTTTTCCACTTCTTGGGGGTGCCACAATTTTCTTTCCCACCCCTAGGGGGCACCACAGCACGATTCTGAGCATAATTTTGAAGTCACCATTGGATTCCTTGACCAAGAAAACATATGATTGGCATGTTTAATTGAGTTTTTAGGTTGTTTAGAGGCCAAGGTAGCTGAAATTCTGTATTTTATGGCGGCCATTTTGAAATTCCAAAATGGCCGCCATACAGGTGTCTGTGCAAGTGGCAACATTGGTTTTTGGATTCCCCAAGGTCTGCAGATTCCAAAAATGTATAGGTCAACATATCCCCAAAAAATTCCCACAAAAGTACATTTTTGTACACAGTGAACCTGACTAAAAGGCATTTTCTCTGTAGGTGGCCATTATATAGCAGAACCCTAATTTGACTGACTGACTGACTGTTGACTTGAAACCCTGAACTGTAAACAAATATTAGTATTCAGGTGCCTCAAGTTATGTGTATGATTGTCCAAGTTTGAAAACTATGGGCCAGGGAGAGAAACACAAGCGATAAAAGCTGATGCATCTCAATGTAAATGTTACAGGTCTCGAGTGAGAGACTGTATACAGATAAAAAAAACCCTGAATAAACAGGAGAAAACATGAGACAGTCGGCGTTGTTTCTGTGCAGTTCAGCCTCGCTCAGCAGAATGTTTTATTTACAAATATGACAGATTAATCTCAGCATAACTCTTTCTGTATGTTTTCCAGTTTGTACTGTTATTCCACCCAAAGATCCACAATATCAAAAACATAAAAGTAATGTAATCATACAAATTCAATGAACATTTATATCTCTTATCTCTTTCCAGATAATACACACCTTTCTTTAACCATCCAAGAGTACAACAATCCTCAGTTAAATCAGCATACTGCTGCCTCAACAAACTACCATTCAGTCCCTTCACTGAGCTTACATCTACATTTTAGTTCACATCCTACGAAAGAAAACACTCAAATACAGTTTTTCTCTAACCTCTGTCAGTGTGAAATCAAATTAAAAAAATAGCGAAATACTGCTAATGTATCAGTTAGCAAAAATGCATGCGCTGCTGGCTGGCAAAGTTAGCTTCTCTTAACAACACTTTGATTATGTCATACACATGAAAATAGTAACATAACACCTTTAATAGTCAAACAGATAATATTCACATAACTGTATGTATTGTACTGGTGCCAAAACTAGACCAAACTTACATTGGTATCGACAGAGAAACTTAACGGCTGGCGCCATCTTGAGAAAAAAAACTACATTTCTCTACTTACAGAAAAAGCACATAAATACACAGTGCACTCCTCGTAAAACCAGTCCAACCTGCACATCAAGCGTTCAGCAACATGCACATGCTATCACACAAGTTGTTGACACCTCACAAACCTGAATAAACAGGAGAAAACATGAGACAGTCGGCGTTGTTTCTGTGCAGTTCAGCCTCGCTCAGCAGAATGAACGAGGAAACGGAAGTCCACTCAGAAGAGAGTCCAACAACGAAGTAACACGCCGCACTGCCCCCTGCTGGCAGCACTGATACTTGCAGTGTATATTGTAAGGAAGCCTTGTAGGTTCAACAAGCAACAATATTTGACCATTATGGTGCATATAAAGTACTCCTCTCACATAAATGACATAAATAAACAACCCAAAATTACATAAATTGTGACCATACATTTTGTGTGCGTCACATAAAACTAAAAGTAAAACTGTTTTCTTTTTTTTGTTGATGTTGTTGTTGTTTTCATGTGTGTGTGTGTGTGTGTGTGTGTGTGTGTGTGTGTGTGTGTGTGTGTGTGTGTGTGTGTGTGTGTGTGTTGTTTTTTTCCTTGATTTGGTTTGGGCTGTTAAAAAAGTTGGGTCAGTAACATTAGACATTTCAGAAATTGCTGCCAGCTTATTGAGCCCCAGCTTCTCCTTAAGACTGTTTTTTTCACATATGAGAACTGTTCAATGACAAATCACAGAAATGAGTATTGCTTAAGAAACATTAATACAAGTAAAAGAACAGAGAGATGCTGGATGCAAAGCTCATTTACTGAATTTCCCTTATTTCTCTTACATTTGTTTTTATTATAAACTTTCTCTGCTGCCATCTTCACAGAACCTGTAGCTAAGCTAGAAAGATTTCTTAAAACTAGCCTTTCTCCACTGTGACCCCTTGAGATTCTCTCCTAATGCCCTTTATAAATGCTTTTTCATGATAAAAATAAAATAAAATAATAATGATAATATACATAGCAGAACCCCTGTGGAATAATTTGCATCTGAGCTGCATAATGGAGTAAATGTGTCTTGGTCAAGATCACTTTAACAGAGACAGGGTCATGACCACTGTTCCCTCTAAGGTGTTTTACTGCGCAATTGCGCACTGCTCCCCACCTCTTTGCGCAGAAAACAAAAAAGTTGCGCACTCAAATATCCCCGACCAGTTTTCACTGTTTTTTTTCCTTTCTCCTAATCTGTGCTGTGGATGGTGAAATGTTTGACTTTAACAATGAACGTGAACGCACCCCATTGTGGGCGTTTGTCTATGCAATGAGTGACAGGTGACAATGTACTGTCAGTCAGTGATGATTAAAAAAAAACATGCCCACCAGGCCCTACCCAGCCAGTCCTGCAGCGGCTGTGTAGCCAATCAATGGCATTATGTCGAGAAGCGGCTGTTGGCGCATTTGTTTTGTTGTTAGCCATTAGCAATGCAGCTTTGGCTAAACGTTGCGGCCCTGGCACTTTATCCTCTCAAATTGCTAGAAAAAACGCACGTCGTTCAAGGTTTAGTGGCTGTCGGAGTATATTCAAACTGGGAACGACGAGCTGACGCCACCTGTGAAGCTCGGCGAAATTATTTCTTTTTCAACTGATATTGGAGTTGTTTGCAAGATGTGTAGTGATATGAAGCGGAAGTTCAAGGCGAGTTTTCAGAGGGGAAAGTGTGGAGTGAGTGGAAACTAGACTAACGTTACCTTAAGCGACACGTTGGAGCAAAAGGACATTTACATGCTGTGGATATTGTAAAGAGATGCAAGCAGGGGCTTGGGATTGGATCTTTACTGCAAGAGAGCACGGAGGAACGGCAGAAGAGAAACGAACTGTCATGTAAGAATTACAGCATACATTTATGCAAACACACACTCATACAGAATATGTATGCACATAACGTTACACTGTACACACCTACATACTTACAACATATACACATTTTGATATTTTTCTACACTGTAAAAACCTTTCATCCAGTACAGCACTGTCTGTAGCAGTAGTGCTGCTACAATTTTAGTTTATGTTTACATGCATTATTTGCACTGCTTGGCCACTAATATGTTTGCTAGGAAAATGTTTTCACCAAGTACAGTGGCACTGTCTGTAGTAGTACAACTACAATTTAAGTTTACATTTAGTTTTGTGCTCTAGTATATTTTATTTGTTGCAGTTTAGAGGCCTAGAGTACTTGACAGTTACTAGGACTCTTGTATATTCTTACAATTTATAATCTACTCTGTTATCAAGCATACTTCTGTGCCAAGAAAGAGTTGATGTTATTGTTACTTATTTTGTATTCCAAAGAATGGTTTGCTCTTTGTGTAGGCATTACTTTCTCTTAAATGTTTGTGTAATGTCTCCACGTGATTTTTATGGAGCACATTTTTCACATAATTGTTCACATTATGGCAATAAATGTCAAATCTATTTTGCCAAAACAATATTTTATTGTTGCAGTACTTCATGTGGTTAAAATAATCTTATTATTAATCATAATTAATGATATTTGGGGTAGGAGAGGTGATGCCATGGCGCCGCCATGTGGACGTAGTGTGTAAGCGTCAGATGTCGCCCACAGTCGCTCAAGTAGTCACTCAGGGAAGTTGAATGCCTGCTCAGGAGTTTTAAAAATTAGAGGGAACATTGGTCATGACAAAGACCAGAGTGTATCGAGACCAAATCAAAACCAAGACCAGACCAGTGTGAGGAAACACTTCCAATAAAATGTGGAACACACAAACCATCAGCATTAGGGCGGGCGTGTTTCAGGAGGTAGAGCAGGTCGTCCACTAATAGGAAGATCGGCGGTTCGATCCCCAGCTCCTCCAGCGCGCACGTTGAAGTATCCTTGGGCAAGATACTGAACCTTGAATTGCTCCCGATGGCTGTCCAATCGTGTGTGAGTGGGTAAAAAAGTGCAGTCCATTTACCATTTTACTACTCCTCAAATTGATCTAAAGGATCCACATCCCCATAACAACACCCACAGAAAAAGAATGAAGATCAGTGTACCATGAAAAATTTATTGTGTTTTTGAAGATATTTTGTGGGGCATTTTTTAGCCTTTATTTGATAGGACAGACAAGTGTGAAAGGGGGAGAGAGAGAGGGAGAGACATGCAGCAAAGGGCCACAGGCTGGAGTCGAACCCGGGCCGCTGCGATAACAGCCTTGTAATTGAGGCACCTGCTCCATGTACCTGCTCTAAGCCACCGACACCCCGAGAAATTTATTGTTAATCAAAAGCCATTGCAGGGGTGTTTTTTTTGGGGAAATTTCCTTTGTTTTCTATGAGCAAACAAACACAAACACCGAGGAGCTTAAATCAACCATCTTTGTTCAACTCAGGCAATTAAGTGATGTTCCCGCAGCCATTGTCTTGACCAGTCTTAAAATAAAACTTAAGTTTTTTTGTAGTTTTGTGCATAAGTTTTGTCCAAACTGAAACAAAACAGAGTAAAAATGCAGTTGTGTCTGAGACGTGACCTCCAAAAAGTGGTCTTCAGACCAAGGTCAATCTTGAGTACTAAAACCCTAGTAAATGCTGTCTGTGTGTTCTTGTGTGTGCTTTGTTTCCAGTTGATGGAAGCCAGTATGTAGCCACTGTATCAGTCTGAAGCTATCTAGCTTCTACTGTAATCACTGCCAATAACATCCAATTCTGCATTATGCATTTCAATTATATAATCCATAATATGTTAACCGTATTGAAAACAATGGCTGGCTGAGAGTTTTACACAGATGACAGAAAGGATACACACATGTTTGTTTAGGATTAAATTTCCATTAGCATCTTGCAATATGTTCAGGATAAGTTGGCACCATAGACTGTATGATAAAGATGGTTGGCACTAGTTATGCTATATGTTGTATTGTTCTTAAACTGAACAGGCTGGAATCTAGCACGCCATGAGTTGCCATATTAGGGTCATACTGTATAACATACACTTCCTCCCTGAAATGTCCCTGAGAGACAAGGTATTAAACCAGTCAGTGTTGCACAATTAAAATCAAGACAACAAATGCTTAAGTAGTTTAATAACATAAATCAAACTACCCCAAATCCATTTAAGTTTAATGATTTATTGGGCACATTAGAATTTAATCAGCAGTTATGAAAGATTTGCACAAGCTACTTCATTCTGGCTACATTCAAATATTGTCATTTCAAGCTTGGGAAGATCTAAAACTGTCCAGCCTTTCACTAAGTGGGCCTGGTGGTTGACAACACACACATTAAGATTAATAAGGCAATCTCATTGGTCATTTGCATACTGTGAAATACAGTACAGCTCATCTGATTAGTGTTGAATATGAGCTGCTCAGCATTTAGTGTTTATCACTCGCTTTGTTAAGCAAGGCAATATTCTCACAGCGAGGCTCCTATTGAAACTACATTGGCATTTTAAATGAGAAAGTCGTCATTATAACTTCTTTATATTTCCCTTCACTTACAATAACGAAAGATACAATGTGATGACTGAATATATCTTCCTGGAAGAGGTTGTCTTTCTGTATGTCTGGCACTGCCAGTTGATAACTCATCTCCATGCCAACTTTGAAATTCTTCCTTCAAATCAATGTTTTAGAAAGAAAATACAGGCCTATATTTAGCAGTGTAGATGTTATATGCTGGAAGTGCCCTCTTGGTATTTCTACAAACTTTCTTCTGCTGCTTCTTTACTTGTATTTCCTAAAAAGTTTAAAGTCTTAGAAACCATAAAACCCACAGAAGAGGGATAGGGGTGAGCTCTCACTTACCACTCAGGCAATTAAATTAGACAAGACACAGGCTGCTAATGGAACAACCACTTTAACATTTTGGTCAGTAGTTTAGCCCCAGTGCAAAGCCACACCTTCCATGAGTATAGCCAGGTCACTAATTATTGCCAGAGAACGTTTTTGCTTTGATGTATTTTATGCATTTTTGCAAAATTTGTCAGTGAGCCTTTAGTTTTTCAAATAAACTGTCCAAAATGTATCTCATAAATTACTCTGGCATCAGAGTTATTAAAAACAAAAAAGTTTCCATTAGACATTCAGAATGATGTGGCCTACTGGAGACAGTGGGTTTTGTTTCCATATTTCCAATGGCTTTTTGGCTGATAGGTGAACATATTGTAAAGAATCAGAAAAAGAGGTGGGTATACCATGTATATCTGCATATATCCTCCAATACACATCCCTGTGTTGACCTTTGGGTAACACTGTTGGTCAATAATTTTGACATCTTTTATTTTCACAATGCATTGTTTGCTGTCATCAAATTAGCTGTGTAAACTAGCCTATATCCACCAAAAAGGATAAGTATAGGTTACAGATTATCCCTGGATTTCCTCAACTAAAAATCATTATTGTTATCTTTTTTTTTCTTCCTTTTTTAATCCATGTTTTAAGGATTATATTTAAATAAGCTTTTATTTTAATATTATATTTGTTTAGGGTTATCATATTGCTTTGCTTTCCTATTGTTGTCCCCTGTGCCTGATGATTACTCCATAATATAAATACATTGTTTCCTTAGCTTGTAGACAGTGGCCTCCATTATACATATTTTCCACACATTTTCCGCATCACTTAATGTTAAGACATTTTTGTCTATTTGGGTTGACTTTGCAACTTTCCAAGCCTTGTATTTATTAGATCCTTTACATTACTGTCAAAAACACAGCCAAGTGTACAGATATGGACAAAAACATCCATATTGTGATGGTAAGAGTTGCTAATTAAGTTGTGTGTAAGAGCATCCTCTCACTCACGTTAAAGATTAATCAAGGACAAAGCAAGCAAACTAGCATTTCCATGTGTCTGCAAAGTTAATTGCAAGTAAGATTTTAAAATGACTTCCACTCATAGAATATACTATTAACATGTGAGCGGAGTGATAAATGAGACTAATTGTGGGCAACGCTGCATTTTAATTAAGCAGCAGTCTTAAGCGAGCAGGCGTCATTGTTAAAGTCAGCTCTCCATTGCAATTATGCTGCTCTATTCATGTGTAACATAATGGCTTGATGACAGTTCTTTGTTGGCTTACAGTGGAAGCATAATTGTGTCCTTTCAGACATAAAAAGGGCACATCTCAATTTTTACTCTTAAGTAACACTCATTCAGTAATAAGGTAAAGGCTACATCTTTATTACTTTATTCTCCCAGTGGATTGCTATAGGACTAACACTGTATGGTGCTGGTCAACCTTTTTTTTAGAGAGACTGACCTCCTTAAGGATGTTGATCGTGAGACAGTGCTGAATAATTGACTTTGTTGTCTTGAGATCCCTGAGGAGAATAAAGTTAATTTAAAAAAAAGTAAATATCTGTTTTTTCTTTAGTTCACCAAGACATTTTTAAATGAATTTTCACAATTATGTTGCAGATATAATCTACTCTGATCTCGCCTTTTTGTTCCATATAATTCCTTTTGTTAATTAAACTTGGTCTCCAGTGCCTTAGAGTTACCTCCGGGGGTTGGTCTGAGAAAGAAAGCCAAAAGTTCTCTAGTTCTTCAATGTTTTTAGTTGAACTAATTTGCTATGATTTCTGGGTAAATCAAGGCTCTTCAAACTCCAGACAGAGCTGCTATAGCCTAAGTGTACCATTACTTTTACAAAAACTTTCTTGAGTTTTTGATGTGTAAGTGCACTGGTGTAGCGTGGTTTGATTTTGCAATATGCAGGGGCCTGATAATTTGGGATTTGTATGTTAAGATATGCACAGTTACACAGGCAAATGATATTTTTTTTTATCCAACTGAGAGAGAAAATAATGGACCAACAATATTGTAACAATCCTCAGTTGAGGGTTTGATGAAGGGCTGCCCCCAACATTAGTCGACCAAAAAGGTTATTAGTGGGCAAGACTTCATTGGTGGCTCAGAAATAAAACGTGAAACTCTGTTAGGAGCTGCAACTCCTAAAAATAAATCAAAACCTATATGACTGGACCATGTGGGAATTTAATTTGAAAGGACAGACACAGGAAGAGGCCACACTCAGCAGTCAGACAGGAGTCATTTTACAAAATCAATCACCGCTGGCAGATAACATTCCTTTCTTCCATGAATATTCAGTCTGTGATAAACACAATAGCGCTTGGAAGAAGTTCAGCTCTGCACTCAGGATTTCAGGTAAATAGACTATAAGATGCTTGTTATGGTTGCTTAGCAACCTTAGATGCAACCTGCCACCATGCTCTTAAAAGCTGGCACAAAAAAGGCACAAGAGTAGCACCTCGCGCCCATTTTCCAGGTGATTTAAGACGTTACATGAGTACAGCCTCTAATTTAGAGGGCTGGTACCTGCGGTTATTCCACAGGCTAGTTAATAACATGTCGGGCAGGAAATCTAAAGTCTGGGATCATTTTGAGAAGGTGAAGGACGAACCCAAAGTGACGTGTCAACTCTGCAGGCAAACATTTGCCATCATTCGTCGACTTCAAACATGACGTATCATCTGAAACATGTAAGTAGCTACATGCCCGACAGCGTCATTAACAGGCGGCTCGCTCAGTGTGTGACGTGCACTTGTAGATAAAATATAGGCCTATATTAATGAAGGTTCATTAGTACGGTTTTGTATTTCTCTGTAATGTAGCACAGTGTTAACAATGTTACTGGTACTGTTCTTTCTCACACCTTCAACTCAAACCATTGTGTTGACCCGCCTAAAATATATAATTTAATAATTACATTAATGTTGTAAACATGCAGGCGACTAGTCGACTAATGGACCTAAATGACTATTGGTCGACTAGGAAAATTCGTACCGGTAGTTTGATGTTACACTTGTGAAAGTTTTACTGTTCAAATTCACTCTCAAGTTGTATTTTGGTGATCCAGTGACCTTTCCACTAGCATTAGTTCAAACTGTTCTAAATTTGTTTTTCTGTTTACAGTCACACTTTACACACAAACGGAGAGACAAGTTGATTTTTGAGACCATGTGAAACTTTCTAAACTTTGGTTTATTCTGCCATCTTGGTGGCATGAAGTTGACTGTGAAAGCAACAGGTAACAGGAGATTATTTGGCCTTGGCGAAGATCTCTACTCTATTGACTGTTTTGCCTTTCCTCTGTCTATTTAGTGTGAGAGACAAATAAAGAGCCCAGAGACCTCTACCCCTCAGAGGTATGAGAGCAGACTGTCATTTGTGGAAGGAACATAGTTAATGGGCAGAAACAGAAAGTGTGTTTTCCTCCAAATGTTATTTTTTTTTATCTCACTTCATCCCATCCTTACATTCACACAGTCATATAAAGACAAGAAAACAAGACATAGCTGAAGAATACACACGATCGAAGCAAGGCTGATTACATCCATTATGCATCCACTGTGTGTGAGTGTGTTCATCGGAGACTTAATCTCCTTTTAAATGACAGTATGACAATCAGTGCATGGCCACTTGCAGAAAGTAGAGCTCCCACAATGAGTGTAGCGTCAATGTGTTTGCTATGATTGGGAGCACACAGTTAGAGAGTGCAGTTAGAAAGTGGACAGTCTGCACTGATTGGTCATATAGGCTTTCTGCGTGTTTCATCACCACGCCAGAAGAAGAGCTGATGATTGCTCCCACACATTTCTCTAACAAACAATTGTTTTTTTGGCTGCTAGAGGAAGAAACACATTATGTCTCGATATCATGCAGAGAGTGTCATTGCCCTTGTCACCATGTTCCTTCATGACGCAATTTGATTTTTTTTTTGGGCACAAAAGGATGATTGTATCTTCCTTTATAGTTCACGAAGCTAAGCAGCTGCTAAAATCAAGCAGATGGCAGAGCCTCCTCCTGACCTCGTCTTTGCAGCATTTTTGCTTCATGTTAGACCAGTAGCGTTAAAAAAGCTTTGAGATCTTCCCACAAGACATCCCACTCTCATTTAGCTCTTCAAATACTCAAACTGCAAGAGCCACTGGAGGCTGAAGATGCATATTAGATGGTAGTAGAGGATGGCCAGTGGATTAAAGCCTGGCAGGAAAACTGAGGTGAATGCCAGGTAACCTAAACAGGTTAGGCCAGGATCTTTGGCTACTCTCTGCCAATAACCTCTCCGTCTGCTGATCAGCTTTCACTAAGATGTAAGCCACAGGGTTTGGAGAAGGGTTTATGAGAGCGATAGTGAAACTGGAATAAACTCAGAGAAAAATCAAGACTGTAAACAGTCTCTGTAATAAGGTTTGATGTACTTTAGCAAAATGAATATAGAAGCATAGGTTTTCATTCCAACCAGGCACAGCAAGAGTTCATTTAACTAGCATTTTCAGTGCAGGAGATCAGAAACACAAGAAAAAAAAATCAGTTATTGTTTATCATCAGAAAAAGTCCCATGAGTCAAAATTTCAAATGCATTAAGGGAAAAAGCTTTGTGATAAGGCCTCTTGTCACTTTAGATGTATGTACCACAGTGTAGAAAGTTGACAGAACTTTCTGTTGTGCTTAATAGATTTGTTCAAGGCTTTTCCTTGGCAGAAAAAAACAATGCACTGGTTATTTGGTCAATTGCTCAATTTTTACTATTTCATGACTGTCCTTTCTCAAAAGAAAATAAGAAAGGAAGAAATTTTACTATTGCAGAAGTCCTGAGGGAAGAGGTTAGGATGGACTGCACAGCACAGACTCTGACTGATCTCAGAACTCTTCATTTGTCTTCGACTGGTTCAATATTAGGTCAAACACTGGTATACTGGACAGGTATATATTGAAATGGCCAGATTTTACTAGTGTAACCCTTGGATATGGGTGGATGGGCTCCGGACAGCTGATGCGGACCCCACCCGCATCCCCACGTTCGGAAAATTAAGATAATCATTAAAGATATAAACAATATCACTGTTAAGTTAATCACACATTCACTCCGCTAGGCGCTCTGCTGCTCTGTCTCCCCCGACAGAGTGCCGAGACTCCAAAGTGCGGTGCTCTGAGTAACCAAATGGTACATTCAAACAGCGCTCCAAATTTACGAACGTTCCAGTTTGTGCCAGAGTACGCTCTGATACTCAGAATTTGTATTTTTGAATGCACCACTTGCATCATCTTCCTTTATTGTCTACAACAATAACTTGCTAGCTAGCACTGGTAAATGTCTGTGGAGAATTGTTTTGCCTCCAGCTAATCTCCGCCCACCAAACAACGTCATACTGTTTACTAACAGTAAAAGGCTCTATTGTGAGACTAACTCTGCATTGTCTCATCTTGGCACCCAAAAAAACACATGAACTTTCTAGTAAACATACAAATGTGCATCACTTGATGCCCCTCCCATCTCTACTGAAATTTGTTTGTAAAACAAAACCTCTGTTTTTGTCATGTCTCTAATTACTAACGCAATATTGTTGGATTTAGCACCGTGACGCCATCTGCACAGGTTGCTGATGTAGGCTACTTTTTTAACTTTCCAGAATTTGCCATAATGAAAAATGCTAGTTTAGCCAGATTGCATAAATTTAAGCCCGTGCACCGAACCAGACTGGCAAAACCAGAATCGACCCAACTCTAGAAAGAGTTAGGGGTGTAATTATATCAAACTGGACTAATACATCCATTCAGTGATCAACGATCCAATATTATCAATGCAAAGTGAAAACATTGATACATATCATCTTCTTTAAGTTCTGCCTTTATTTTGAAGCTCCCATGGCCTGTCTGTGTCACCATTTGCGTCCAAGTGCACCTCCTTCCTCAATATTCAAACAGTGTTTGTAGCATCAGACTTTGTGATATCGGCAAATATCGTATCATTTTCCAAAAAAACTGATATGATATTGTATCCTAAAGAAACTTGTGATTTATACCCATAGTAAGAATACATTCTAGAAAGCAATAACAAACAGTAAGAAGACACAAGATATCGCTTTAAATCTGCCAGGTGCTGTAGCTGTGACTGTACTGTGTGTCCTTCACCTGTGCGATTAAGCTGACACATCCCACTTTATAGGAAAATCAAAGGAAAACGTGCAAAATCAAAAATGCTCACATTACAGTCACATACATCGCAGAGCCCCATAGGCGCAAAGCAATTACAAAACCAACACACACACACAAAGCCACAGTCTGCAGGCACCCAAAGAGAGACGAATTACCTCCCTGTCAGATAAAATCAGACTCGACATCATTTAATTAATTTCAGTGTATATTAGCATTTCTTATTGTGATTATTTTTCCTCTTTTTGCTGTGTCTCCGTCCTCCTCCCAGCCTTGTCCTGAGGAAAACATCAGTTTGAAAAATGATCAGCTCTCTTTTCTGTCTATTCTTCGGGGCACTTCCCCCCCCTGTATCGCTCTTGTCTCTTTTAATCTCAACTGTGCAGTTGCATATGAGATGTGCTTGGACTTAAGGTGTTATTTATACATGCTCCCCACAATTTATGTTACAAATTTCTCTCCTTGAATTAACCCAAAAAAAAAGCCTGTGATGATTTCAGGTCTCCTCATACATATGAGAGAGAGAAATGGCATGTTTATTCACAAACAGCGTGCATGGCCATACAGCAGACCTGTAAGTTTAGGGGTTCCAATTTTTTCAGTCATTTAGTCATCTGATTTAGTTCAGCTCTTCACAGTTGACAGGCGATAGCTGTTGCTCGCATATCTGGTAGTTACAACACTGGCTATGTTCATCATAATGATAGGAATATGGCACTCAATGTAACAAAAAGGCTCTTCAATGTGTTTTTTTATTTAATTTTGGACAAAAGGCTACAATATATCCACTGTGGTTTATAGAACCATCAATTTATTGTGGATTTATAATAAAATAACTACATTAAAGTGAAAGGACAGGTGCAGAAAGGTTACATATATGCTGTATTACACACCTGAATAGTATATCATTAAGAACACAACACTTTTGATAGTGTAAACTATAATTATAATGGACTGTGCCAACATTGAAATGGAAATCACGCTCTTGGGTTGGGCCATTGATTTCAAAACCATTTGGGACATAAAATAATGGAGTCTCACTAATCTGCACTCTAATCTCTCTTCTACTTGGCATGGTGATGCATAATGAGAGAATGTGAACCCACTGCCACAAATACAATAGCTGCTACTAATGCACTGCTGTAGCAAAAGATGTAGGCAGTGGGTGTGAGTGTGCTGTTCCCTCATTCACTGTGTGAATATGTACACAGTCATGTGGAGGTGACCTTTTGTTTTCTGCCTCATGCTGCTTACTCTATAGTTTTCTGATTTCAGATTTGCAGTGTAAGACAATACAGATTTCTCTATCAGTCATGTGTTAACAGACACATGTACCCACAAAATAGCCTAAAATTTTACCTTTAATTTTTGTGCTCCCATGCCAAATACGCTAATGAGCAATTGGAAATGTGCAACAATATTTTTTTGCCAACACTAGATACCAAACAAAAGAGAGAGACCGTATCCATTAAGTTGCTGTGAGCTGTAAATTCAACACTTCTTAGCTGAAGGCAAAAGATAATGTTATCTCAGAGCTTTACGGGGCAAAGAGTCTCCACCTCAAGGCAGCTGCCTCGGTCTCACTCAGACTCATTCTGGTCTGAGGAGGTATTTTTCCACAGGATCCACCATTCCCACGCGTCCCATTCATTGTCTATGTAAACTGCTGTGCGATACTGTGGTACAGGGTATGAAATTGACAAAATATTTTGGGGGCAATTTTGGACCCCACGGTCTAAAAAATGGGGGCATTTTCAAAATGTTTGGGGGCCATCAAAAAATTGTAATTGTGTTCTAACAATAAGCACATGAAAAGCAAAACCAACTAAGATAGTGTCTTCACTCTTCAGTAGAAACCACTATAAATGAAATAAATAATGGGTTACATAAAGTTATTGTTGCAAAATATCACTCAGATGTCCTATAATTCAACCAGTTTAAATGTGATGATTTAACCATTAATCTACTGATAGCAGTACTAATTTTTCACCACATTACAGTTACTTTTACTGTTAAAAAGGCCAAATTACTATAAATTCCTTAGATGCAATCCTGGAAGTAAGTTAATTTAAAATTTAACATTCATTCTGCCTTAATTTTTCATTAATTTGTCCTTGTGTAGACACAGATCACCCAAGAAATGGTTAATTTATACTTATGGTACAGCAAAGCCCCCTCCCCTTCTCCGTCAGATTACTCTCACGTAATCAGTGCAATCTCGTTGATTATGTCTGGAAGATGAGTTGTAGACGTGACGGTAAATTAATTTAATAAAAATAAAATTATACTTCTTATACTAATTATACTACTAATGTCAGATTGTAATACTTTTAAAAATATAAATACATATAGTTGTTTCTAAAACTTGGGGGCAATTTTGGCCCCCGGAACATGGCTTTTGGGGGCATTCTTGGATAAATTGCAGGCCAAATGGCCTGTGGACCTTGCTAATTTCTAACACTGCTGTGGTAGCGCTATGTTGCATTTCGAGAGATGAGACATCCACTCCTCATTTTCTCAAAGTTGAATATAGGCTACCATATGCAAATCAGGGGCATCCAACGCAACTTGTTGCCTCCTGAAAACCTTTAACTTGTCGTTCTTAATTTAAAATGAAGACAGACTCAACAACTACATGGCTTAGTCTTGTCTCAGATGTTTTCAGAAACACATTTAGGTGAACTATGTTAATAATATAAGAGATTCAGTGTTTCAAATGAGCCACCATGTTGGTCCGGTTTGAAGTCCGAAGAAATGCCTAGAAATGCCCCTGTGGACACGTACCATCACTTTGCAAAGTTCGGCTCGACTTGAAGATTTTCAGTTGACTGAGGGGTCTCCAACTGATAATTAGAGTCTTTGACTTTCAGGGTGCAGCCCTAATTTATTCCCAGAAAATGGTCGCTCTAAAATTACAGGAAAACATTTAACCATAGTTTGAAGTATTTGGCAGCTTCAATGGACACCTGGAGTCACATCACCTAATACCAACAGTCAGTGTTTCCTTTAGAGCTTTGGGTCTTCAACAGGGGATTCGCAATCCCCAGGGGGTCCTCAGAATTACTGCAGGGGGGCCGCCACGTTATTATCTGACAGTTTAATTTAATTTTTAATTGATTTTTTTTTTTTTTTTTTTTTCAAAAAATGTAAATATGTCTGAAAATACACATTAACATGAATCCAACAACATTATAATACGATGCATATGAATCTGCCAATAATTATTATTTTAATAGCTTAGTATTGTATGCACCATAACAAGGTATGTCTGGACAGGGCACTTACATGTAACATTTAACTTACATAATATAGACATACTGCCCTAAATGCAACTCAGTGTCATAGATATATGAAGCAGGGGTCACTTCCTCAGCTAACGGGTCCTTGGCCTGAAAAATGTGAAAGACCCCTACTTAAAAGGCACTTACGTTTCACTTTCTTCCTAATCTCTTGCTAACAAATTATGCGATGGACTGTGCAAATAGTTTAAAATCACACACACCATCAATCATTATTGAGACACCAGGATATTAGGGGCATCATGGTGCAAATCACCTCAAAGCCCTTAATAGTGGAAGTCTATTGGACTTAGTTGCTATAGCAAATTATGAAGAATGGTAGTACAGTGTAAAGCCCTGACTTGAACCTGAAAGTAGCTTCAGTTACCTGAAATTAACCATAATTTACCTGGAGGATCCTCCACCCAATAGGAAATCAGTCAGATAATAAGAAACACAGTCTCCTTTAAAGAAAAACTCTAATCACCTTGCATATTACAGTGAAATTGTAATAAGAACTTTCAAGGGATGGATAAGTAGCCTGTTTGTCTCACTTCTCCCTTCACTTTTACTTCTAAAATCTGCATCTTCTCACTGTTTTATCAGAGCATCATACAAATTGTTATTCCAGTGTGAAATGAACTATGTATAGTCAGTGACCTTTAATTGTAGAGTCCCTAATGTTTACATAAAGTCCAGCATTGTGGTGTGCCCCTAAATGTTGTTTGCGTCACTGCATGGATGCAGCTTAACAGGACAGCTATCCACAGTGCTTTGTTAATCCCGATCCTGGTCTTGCATGTCATTTTATTTATGTGTTTATGAATCTGTTTATTCCTTCAAATTTGAGGCCTATAGTCGTCAACCTACCCCATATATATAGTCTCACTGTGTCTCCCTACTTTTCTCCTCTACTCTGTTTTGTTCTCAGTTAATCCCCTCCTTTGCACACAAAGTCACGACCAGACAGTCTCCCATCCACTCAACACCACCCGGGGATGACACTATCTGATATCTCCCTAGCAGATTAAGGCCTTAGTTTGCAGCACCATAAACAAGTACCTGATCAAGGCTCTGTGTCACGGATTAGAAACAATGTACGGTAGAATTGACACAGGTAAAGCTGCAAAATGTCAAGGAAGCTTGGTTCTTTATTGGTTCTCAGCTCAATCGTTGTACAAAAGTGTGAGAGAGATTGTCTGGTATTTGAAAGAAAGCATCGACAGCCATAGTAGAAAAAAGTGTTAGAGTTTTAAAAAAAGCTTTGGTGATATTGTCTGCTGTTACTGGCAGGCTCGCAAATATGAACTCAGCAAGCTTTTTGCCATTCTACTAGCTGACAAACTTGCTGATCGTCACACTTTCTGCTCGCTCTGTTTGCAAAGATTCCTGAGAATACAGATTGCAGAACTTTACCAGCTTTATTAAGTTCACAATGATGTTTTATACTCAGGGAAGAACTGAAGACCTTTTCAGATAAGCAGATTGCATCATGCCAACAAATATCAAAGAAGCAATGCTGCACCATAATTTCTTATTTATGGTAGTTTGGGGTTGATACGGCATGAGTAGACAAAGAATCTGACACATTATGAACTGGGATTCTAATCACAAAACACCACAGGAAACAAGCGTATGATGAACAAGTTAATGACAAGTTATGTTGGAGAAGAAACGCCCTATCTATGAGCCCTTCTGTGTCCTGGTGAGCTATTTTATGGTAATGCTGTCCTCCTTTTTTTCTCAGCAACAGTAGTAAGGCCAAATATTATACCTTTTTTTTTCACTCTCTCAGTTGTGCTATCATGTATTGACTTCATCTGATCAACATCGCGTTTTCATCCAGGACAAGACAGCTGAATAGAAATATTATTGCTGCAAACTGATCATTGTGCTGAAAAATGCTGCATTTAATAGATGAAATTGAATTGAATTGAAATTGAATAAAAATATGTCGGGCTGGACCCCAATATTTAATCATTTGGATATTTGTTCATTGGTTAGGTATCTGGTGTACAATTTTGAGATTGTGATTTATTTGTCTTTCTTTCTTTTCTTTTTTTTTCAGAAATGACAATAAAGCAATTATAAAGAAATATAGTGTTTCCTATACATAGATTTATCTGTGGTGGCCACCATAATAAGGCACAGATTTTGACCATATTCTTCCCTCTTTTTTCCTTTTTCTTTGCACTGTGCACTGATTCACTAAGCCCCTCCTTATCCTAGTTTCTCTTTCTGTTTGTCATGAGAACTCCGCTTGGTACCAGGGACAAAAGTCGGCCCGTACAAACACAATGGATGAGCTAACTGTTGGCATCACACAGCTAACGTTATCCAGCAGTTATTAATGGGTTTAATGACAGGGTTAAGCCACTTTCGTGTTTGTTTGAGATGGCTGGGGCTGTTTAATGGCTTGCTGTTGCATGTTAGCCACTGCTGCATGTTAGCTCATGCTAACTGGGCAGATGTTAAACTGAGCCTTCCGTCCTGTAGTGTAATAGAAATACTAAATCTAATAAATCTCTAAATATGTCAGAGCTATGCTGTTCCTGCGCTTCTGTTTCACACCTTATTGTCAGGAGTTGTCTTGGAATTTGAACCTATTATAATGGCCATTTCATTCAGCAACCCCACCCCCCACCCCCAAGCCCATAAAAAAAGTATTCAGGACAGCCCTAAAGATAGAGCCTTCTCATGATTTTGGTGTCAGTAAGCAAAACATTGCTCCACAATGAGGTAATTGAAGTTTGAATTAGAGCCATCCTCAAGGTGAGGAGACAGAAGAGGAGAAGTGGTTGACAAGTGAGAATATCCAAGTGTCAAGACAGAGGTGCATGCTAGTCAGATACAAGAAGCACTTGATTTTGGCCAAAAACCGAGAAATGATTAGGGCTACAATCTTATTTCGCTCATCATTATGCAACAGCTCCTGACATTTAAGAAGTCTGGGCCAGAAAAGTTTGATTTATTTTCTTTTGCAAAATAATCAAGTAAAACATTAATTGATTAGCAAATTTGTTGCTGATTGCAGAGGTTGAAATTAGTATTCTGCCAGCTTCTTTCCTCTGACAGATTTTTTGTTTTCAAGCCTTTCACTAAGTGAAAATTATTGGAAGGGGGTTGCCCTTTCTCCCTCAAATTAAAAATAGCCAATGACTTCTGCTGTGTCCATCCACAGGAAAATATAAAAGTAAGGAAGGACACTCTGTGCTACCTTCTTTTTTTCTCTTTGGAAGGGGGTGTTTCAGGATCTAATTGATGAATAGCAGCCATAACTGGGAGCTGCGTCCTTCAATTGAACTTTAATTCATATGTGCATCAATCATTTTCCCCCTTTTATAACATAATGGATACTCACAGCTCTGATTACGGTGCGTTTTGTCCTTGTGATGTGACTGTGTGTGTGTGTGTGTGTGTGTGTGTGTGTATGTATTGTGTGTAAGAGAGAGAGAGAGAGAGAAAGAAAACTGGGATTTTTTCATTGGAAATGGTAAACAAGAGGTGAGGAAATCTCCCTCCCTATGAAAGCAAGTCTCTCTTTCTCCCTCTCTCCCTCTCCCCTTCTGTCTCCATTATGTAGTAAACAGGGCCTCAGCTGTGCTCTTTGCACGCCCCACCACTCAAATATTGTATTTTCTTTCCAGACAAACCAAAGCAATGTGAAAGGGACTGCGCCAATCTGGGAAAGAAAAGAGACAGTGTTTTTATGTGTGTGTACTTGTACTAATCGAGTTCTCACAGTCACATTATTGAGATTCAAAACATGTGGTCAAAAACCTTGTCCTCATGGTAAATCATTACACTTCAGTGTGAGGATGTGCTTTTTGCTTGAGGTTGGGGTAAGGGTTAGTATTGGGGCTTGGCATCTAGCAGTTGAAATTAGCATTAAAATTAGTCTACGGGACTGAACAGGGAAAACAGAGCAAACAAATTTGTGTTCCTCTGGATGGCTGTTCGGAACTTAACAAGATTCTGTAGCCAGTCTGACATTACCAGACAAGACAAGGTCTGGAACCTCTCAGTTCGTTACTGATTTCCAAGGGCAAGGGTTGCAGGGGTATCCCTGTTTCAAGGTACACCGTGGTATTGAAATGGACAATTATCAATGTACCATGTACATTTGCTTATCTACATCCATCCATCCATTTTCATCCGCTTATCCAGGGCCAGGTAGTGGGGGCTGCAGGCCAAGCAAAGCACCCCAGACGTCCCTCTTCCCAGCAACGCTTTCCAGGTCATCCTGGGGGACTATAAGTCGTTTCCAGCAAGGCCGGGTCTACGCAGGGGCAAGAGGGGGCAATGCCCCCTCAAATCAAATCCGCCGAAAAAGGCACAACACAGAAAAGTTTTCTCATCTATCTCCACTCCATGCTGTGTGCCGGCTGTGTGTCATCTACTGTCTGCAGTCGGCAGAGACCCTCCCCCCAGTAAACACCCAATCACTGTTTAGTATTCAAATGAGCCAAGATGCATCAGCGTCAGGTTTCTCAGTCTCAGTGAGGCAGAATGAAACAGTAAATTGAAGCTCCGTTAAACTCGGCGTAGCGTCTTGTGTCCTGAGATACTTAATATATAATTAACAACAAAAAACAAAAGTAAATATATCATCTACATATTTGTTCAGTCAACCGGGGAATGGTATGCTGTTCTTCTCGTAGTGTGAGCGTAGAGTGTGTCAGTGCGAACGTTTCTTCAATCACACAAGCACAGCGAGAGATGAGTGCCCGCTGCATATCACATACTGAGGACAAATGCCCTGTGTGTGCCAGACCCCTACGTAAAGCCCCGCCCAGCCTCTAGTTCTGCACGCTGTTTTTTGATAATCACAGCGATTTTTACAAAGCTTTTATTAACCTTTCACTCCCGCAGCTTTCAGCAGCTCACAAAACCTTGCCCCTGCCTCGGTATGTGTCTCATTTCTCCTCAGGGACTTAACACACAACATTGCTATTGAACTTGCCGAAAGTTCCATTCATTTAATACTGTGTGATGCATCTGTTTTTCAGAGCTTCTAAAAAAGGTAGTGCTGCTCCTGTCTGTACCAGTAGCAGTGATGCCACTAGTACATTAATGACAGCAGCTAGCGCTGCTACTGCTGCCTGTGCCAATAGCAGCGATGTCGCTAGTAGACCTACATCAGAGATTACACCTTTACCATCAGCAAACACTGCTTTTCCTGTACCTTCCCCAAATGCTGCCCCCAAAGCAGCCTGCTCAGCTACCCAGTGATTTAAATGGCAGTGCACCATTTCAGCCAATACTGGGTAGCTACCCAAAGCGTGCATTTGGTACAGCATTAAGATCTTTCAATCCTGCCTGGTACCGCACATGACCATGGCTAGAGTACTCCATTATGTGGGACGCATGCTTCTGTTTTCCCTGTCGGAAATATACCACTGTTAATGAGAGGGATGTTTTTTTTACCCTTACTGGTTTTAACAACTGGAAAGCAGCACTTGATTGGGACAAAGGACTACAGAGGCATACATCCAGCCACAACCATGTGCATGCTTCATCCCCCTGGACTCAGCACAAAAGCAGAGAGGCTACAGGGGGAACTGTAGACTCTCTGTTGGTTGGCAAAACACAACTAGAGAAAAACCATACTATGTCAAGAGTGTGGGCAGTGCTGTAAAGTTTCTCTGTGTGAATGAGTTGGGGCTCTGTGGGATAGCAGAAACTTTGAGATATGATAGGTACAGCCGGTAATGATGATGATGTTGCTTCAGGTCTTTTTTTCAAACTAATGGAGTATACTTTGGAGAAGGATGAGAAACTACCAAGCATTGCTAAAGGCATCCCAAACAATGCTAAATATACATCAAAGAACATCCAAAATGAAATAATCCAAACACTGACATACATGGTGCTTGGAGAGGTAAGGAAAAAATATGAAAATGCTGATGCTGCAGGGTTTTGCCTCAAAAGTGATGGGACCAGGGACAGGTGGAAAACCTGTCAGTAATGATAAGATTTGCCAGCAATTCCATGCCAGAAGAGCACCTTATTGGGTTGCTTGATTTGGACCGACTTGATGCAGAGTACATCACCTCTGTGATCCTGACATGCCTTTCTGATGCTGGCTACAGTGCTGACAACATACTTAGCCAGTGTTATGATGGAGCTTCTGTGATGAGTGGGGTAAGAGGTGGTGTACAAGCTCTGTTCCAAAAGAAGCTTGCTAGGTATGTCCTATACATCCACTGCTACAACCACATACTGTACTTAGTGGTTGTGCATGCCATGCAGAGTGAACCATATGCAAAAAGATTTTTTGACCTCTCTAGTTCACTGTACAACTTCTTTCAGCACCACTACGTGACTAAGAAATATGATGCACCTAATCTTAGAAGGCTGCTTCAAATCTGTTGGACAAGCCACTATGAGTTGACAAGGTGCATTATTGAGAACCAAGACCAGATTCTCAATATCCTGTCTGAGACGACAGAGGATGATGGTGCTGCAGTTGACCTGCGCATCGAGGCATCAGGTCTGCTCTGTCAAATTAAGAGACAGCACTTCTTTGAGACAGGGAAGTTTCTAGTCCTGAAACCAGCAAATACAATATTGCAGTCTCAGTCTGTGGATATGTGCAGTGCTTCTGAGGTTGTTGGAGCAGCACTGGAGTCCTTAAAAAACATGAGGGACCATGACAATGAGTACTGGGGAGAGTTATCTCAGGCGGCTGCTGGGGAAGACTCACATCCTCCAAAGAGAAGGAGAACAATGAGCAAACACCTCGAATAAAGTGTTGTGCTCTCAGCTGTGGGCCATACAGACACTGATGATCCTACCATTTCCCCCAATCAGTCACTGAAAAGATCTCTGCTCAGCATCCTTGACAGGGCCATTTCGGAAATGAGATTTTCTCAGAAAAATGTTGACCTGATGAAAGCCCTATCTAGCCTTGTGCCCAAATCTACGCCTTTTCTAGATGCAACCCTGTTGCACCCTCTGGCTGTGCTGGCTGGCACTGTGGTAGACGATGCAAGTCTGAAAAATGAAATTCTTGTGGCAAAACCGATGTTGCTCAAGAAATGTCCAAATGAAACAGACCTGTCCACTGTGTGTAAACACCTGCACGAGTACAAGGAGGCCTTTCCCGAGTTGCAAAAATTGTATGTAACAGCCCTGGTAATTGGCGTGTCTTCAGCATCATGTGAGAGTTCCTTTTCCACATTGTCATGGGTTCTCAACCCCTATCGTCGCACCATGTTACACAAGAGAAAGAGGAATTTGGTGATCTTGCCCCATGAGAAGTCCATCACAAAGAATTTGGACATGAACAAATTTGTGAGAGTTTTTGCGAAGGGAAACAGGAGACTGTTGTTGTAGAGTGGAGTGGAGTGCGGAGAAAGGAGAGTGAAAAGATGTTGGTTGTGCCTGGATGAAGGATATTTTTATTTTATTTTTTCTTACTTTTTATTTAAGTTTTTTCTTAATTTTTATTTCATTTTTTTGTTTATTTTATTTTTCAGTTTTCCTCCCTGAGGGATTGCCACCTTATTGTGGTCAGGGGGTTGTATGCCTCAGTGACCTTAAGAGCTATACCAGCAGGAGCTTAGTCTTCAGGTGGGACACCCAATTTGGACAGGTCTTAGGGTAGAGGCCTGACAAAGTGCAGTCCATTTCTTTAGGTTGGGGGTTGGACACACAGCTAACAACAACCCAATTCCATGTAGAAAACACTGTTATCAACAACAAAACAAGCGGCAAGCACATTTGAGACCACAGTGCTTTGACACCCTCTATAGGGCACTCACACAGTGTCCCCACATCCTGCGAGTGAGTGAGTGACCTTTATTTGTCAGCTCTAGCTATGGAAAAAATGTGCTGGAGCATGATGCCCCCTTCACATTTAAGACTGCCCCCTCATATATGCCTGCCGAGAACCGGGCAGGCCAGGCCAGATGAGATCCCTCCAGTGTGTTCTGGGTCTGCCCCAGGCATCCTACCAGTGGGACAAACCTGGAACATCTCTAACGGGAGGCGCTCAGGAGGCATCTGATCAGATGCCCAAACCACCTCAACTAACCCCTTTCAACGCAAAGAAGCAGTGGCTCTAATCTGAGCTCCCTCCAGATGTCCGAGGTCCTTACCCTAACTCTGAGGCTGAGCCCAGCCACCCCACGGAGGAAACTCATTTCAGCCACTTGTATCCGCGATCTCATTCTTTGGGTCACTACCCAGAGCTCATGACCATAGGTGAGGTTTGGGACGTAGATGGACCAGTAAATCGAAAGCTTCGCCTTGCTTATCTGTAGTATTAAAAAAAAAGGAACTGAACCAAGAATCTCACCTTTATTTTATTTACTTTCAAAAGAGATACTTTTTACATATACCTCCATTAAAAATGGTTTAAATTTTCAGTTCTAGTTAAGCATTTATTCAACAAAAACCCTTCTGTTTTCATTCCTTCAAGAGTCATTGTAACTGATAATTTGTAAAACAGTATACCATTTTACCTTGATATTTTTTGAGACGGTTATCATACTGTGAAAATCTCCACAATACCACTGCAACCCTATTATTAAAGGGCTGTTAACATGTGTTGTAGTGCTGAGTCACCAGTGACCAGGTCTGCCTGTTGTAGATGTCCGATCAATCACAGCACAGTAGGGTGGGACTTCACGCAAAGGTTGGGGAAAAAAATAACACCTAAGCAATAGAAAAAGGTAAACAGAATACAGCATGCAGAGATAAGCTTGTATATTACAAGTTGGTATATTTGACTTTTGCCAAATCCTGTTGGAAGTATGGCAAACACACATTTCCTCTTAAGAGAAGCTTTAAAACCCCTGTGTGAAGGATATAGGGGGATATATTGGCAGAGATGGAATATAATACTCATAACTATGTCTCCATTAGTGTAGATGTGTTTTTGTTACCTTAAAAGGAGCTATTTATATCTACATTAAGAGCAGGTCATCTTCTACGGAGTCCACCATGTTGTTTAACAGTAGCCCAGAGTAGACACATTAAACGCTCTACATAGGTCCATGTGTTTTTGCGTCGGCCACCGTAGTTCTCCTACAGGATGGGCACTAGAGTGTGGGTACCCGACAGGTAGGGCCGGGTTTGGTCAAAAATGTATAAATTGTATTCGGGCTCGGGTTGGATTCGGTCAGCTTTCAGTGAAAATGTAGTGTAACACATTAGACCATTAGATAAATGATTGTGAATGGGTCGGCAGAAGTCAAGTTGCTAGAGATCTGTCCAAATCAGAAGGCAACCAGATGCATCTGGCGGATCAAATAAAACATGCGGTCACAGATTCGTCTGGTGCCCAGGCAGTATCTTAGCACTATCCAGTATTGCTTTTGGTAACTGTGCTAAATGGGAAAGAATGATTGGAAAAATTTAATAACAACTGTATAGACTAAGAAAAAATGGCACTGCCTCAAAAGTGAAATAGTAAAAGTGCTATGGGTTCAAACATAACAGCTTCTAAGCCTGTATGTTAACAGATCCATCTCTACGTCAATTGAACAAACTCTGCCCATGTATGAAGACCAAGTGATATGGTTGAAGGTTCCAGAAAAAAATATATAAATAAATAACTTTCTTACATTATTAGATTATAACAAATATCTGCCTTTTTCTATTCATATCTAATAAACTAAGAATAATAATGACAGAGCAACTGAGTGTTGACTTGATGCTCTCCAGGCCTCATTCAGACCATTAAGCCCTTTTCATTTTTCTCTTTTATTCTCAGCATTGTTAACCGTACTACCAGTTTTTCCAGCAGTCAGGATCAGGTGCATGTAAACTGGTTTCATTTCCCTGCCTTGTGTGAAATCCTCAAAGGTGAGCTGCAAAATAACCTACCAGTGAAACACGCCTTCCTATTCCAATAACATCCTCATCAGTGTTGAAACCAGAGAAGGCACATGCACTTCAAATGAGTTCGCCTATCACTGGCTAATGAGCTACCTAATTTAATTCATTACCGCTCCATACAAGGGTTTGACTAATGAGAGTGACCCTTTGCTGAATACAAAACCTGCATCTGATAGTAGCTGTGGAGGGTGGGGGGAGTGAGATGGCTCTTTGTTCATGAGACATAAAATCAGGTGTGTTTTTTATGACTGTGCTACATTCATCATGTCACTTCGATAAAGATATCCGATTAACAATAGGTGCCAACTATTAGACCATGTCACTTCTGTATAGATGCACAGAATAGTGTCTTATGACATCATCTGCATCTTTCCATTATCAAAATACATCAGCTGTACACTGTCGGTAACATCTCTAATATTAAAGTAGCAGAGGAAAAGCTTGCAAAAGAAAGTAATGAATAAAATTATGTAGTAGTCCCTTATATAAAGCATAAATAAAAAAGCAAAACCAGCAGTGTTTTTCAGATTTTCTTTGCTTGTGACCCTTTAATATTAAGCTATGTTTACTTGTAACTAGTGTTGGTCAAGATACTTAAACATTCCAATTAGTTAACCATTCAATATTACAGATTCATAGTGTTGCCATGAGTGTGACAATTGCTCCAGACTACATTCATCTGTTCATGGGCTACCTTGAAAACCAACACATTCACTCCAATAACCCTTTAAATTCTAACTTTATCTTTTATCAAAGTTAAATTGATGATATTTTTTGGATTTTCAGGGGCTCACAATCTGAGTTAACTGCTTTTGGTGACTATATCAATTCACTTTTTGATACCATCAAACTCAGTATAGAATACAGCACTTCTGTTTTTCATTTTTTAAGATACTCAAATTATGTCGATTGACAGGACACTGTGAAGTCCACAGACAAGAACAGTCTTCTTCATTCATCTAGTTTTCACACATTACCATTGAAAAGAGGTCTGCCTTGAAGCCAGTTTTTACAAATCAAATTTGCACTTATTCCGCTGATTTTGAATTGGAGGCTAAAAAGCTCTATGATCAGTTTGTATCAAGGGGCTACCCTGAGAGCTGGTTTAATTCAGCTGTAGCCAAAGTTCGCTCCTATGCCTCATCCACCAGGCTGCCCACTAAAACAACTTGAGCAGATAACTTTATATGTTGCACCACCTATAGCCCTATCAGTAAACAAATAAAGGAAGTCATAACCTGGTAACTGGTATATTCTATCTGCTGATTATGTGGGTAAAAACTTGTTTTCTAATTTGCCCCTTTTTTGTCCATTCTAGAGGCCTTAATCTCCATGACATGCTGGTACATGTAGACATCTCTCATACTGCACAAGGAGGTAGTATAGACAGCCCGGTGGAGTTCTATCCTTGCCGCCATTGCACTTCCTGCCAAAATAACAAGAAAGCCAATACTTTTGTCAGTCATACCACCAAAAAACAATACAAGATTAAGAAATGTATTACTTGTCTTTCCACTGATGCAATATATAGGCAAAACCAGCCAACAACTCAGAACCAGAATCAATGAACATAGTAGCTTTATTCATAGAACTGATCCAAAATCCCTCATGGATCGACACTTCCAGGAGGCCCAAGATCCAGCTACTGCACTAAGTTTCTGTGGCATTGATGTCGTTTACCCTAGCCGCAGACATACAGATCTGAAAACGAAACTCCTGCAGTGTGAAAGTAGATGGATCTTTCTTCTTAAAACTGGACAGTCTTTAGGCCTGAATGAAAGACTTCGTTTGTCCTGCTTTTTATAGACATCTGCATGTGCAAGTGTTTGAGGATGAATGAATGGTACAATACTCATAGGACAGGTCATGGTGATTTGGTAGTCATGTTTCTGCTCCTTAGAGTTGATCTCATCTAATTAGTGGTACCAGCTGACTGATTCACCACACCTGGTAGGAGTCTGTCTGTGTCTGTATCTGTTCTGTGAAGCTGTCATGTCAGTAGCACTGACGAAGGTCAAAGACTGAAACATTTGCTGCTGTTTTTATTCACTTTTTATTATTTTCTGCACTTTGAGCACCCTTCTTCTTGCACAGATGCCCTAAATAAATTGACATTTTTTTGTATTGATCTCAGCCTGTGAACCATTTTGGGACAGCCCAGTTGCTTTTGTGAAAAAACAAAACATTATGGCGAAAATGTAGTTTCTTCCAACACTAGAATTAATATAAAAATATTCACAAACAAAAAAACACTAATGGTCGGTGATAAGTAGTGTTTAACTTTTGATTGAACACTAAATTAAAACCCTCAGCGCATACTGCAGCACAATCAAACAGATGCGCAACTCAGAGCATCAGAAGTGTCTCTGACACCAGACTCAGAGCGGACCGGTGGAACTGGAAAATGCATATTTTACATCAATAAAATCTATTTTATCATTATTTTGAGTCACATTGTTGAAAGAATTTAGTCGTCTGTGTTCAAGCAGGATAATAGCAGGTCTCCATTGTGCGTCGGGCTTTCTATTTCCTTGTCGGAGATTTTTTCTTTTTTAATTACTACTTACGTTTGTCAAGTGATTTCCCAAATTTGTTGTTGAGTTGTGATATGCCAGTTGCTTTTGGCAAATCTGGCACTCTGCTTCTGGGGGTTGTCGGGGCATATTTTAAAGTGCAACCACACATCTGATGACCTCTTGGACATGTCTGCCAGCTCTGAGTGCGCTCGTTGTCAGTATCAGACTGGTGGGGGTTAGTGTTGCGTTTAAGGCCTCCCCCCAAAAAACGGACAAAAAAAGCTTTGATTTTTTTTTTTTTTTTTTCACAATCGAATCCCGCGCCATTGAACGAAGCTTCGAATTTTTTGGGTCAGCCCTAAACCCGTCATCAAATGTCAAATTAACAAAGCATTGCTGAGATTCTAAACTCTTTAAACAAATTCTGCATATGTATGCAGCATCTGTTGGCGACGGTACAAGATTTTGGTATCGGAAGTGTTCTGACTTCTGTTTGTTTGTAGTCTGAGTAGTACTCACCAATCACGTTTGAGCGTTTTATAGTCGATGAATAAATGCCGGTCGCAGTGCAATCTCAGAACCTATTGGCTATTGTCTGACAACAGTTTAGTTTCTAATTAGCTTTTCTTTTATTTGTCTGCCTTCATACACACATATCTGTTTATAGAGATTAGCCAAAATCACTGGTGCATGGAAGAGAGAGTATTGGCTGGGATTTCCACTCCTACACTGGATCAGTCTGAAATATTAGCCCCCAGAGGCTTTATCATTGTCAGACCAATAGCTGATGCATTCTGAGATTGTTGAGATTAGTAACTATATTGTCATTACTAAATTTCAAATTGGAATCCCTTACACTACTTGCTTCTGAAAAAAGTAATCACATCACTGTAATGCATTACCAAGTAATTTATTACTGCCCACACTGCTAGTGACCCATATGCTCAAGTCAACCAAAAAGTGACCTGAAAAACAGTTGACTACACACAAGCACAAGAAGCCAAACCTGTTATCTATACCTTGCAAACAGAGAAGAGAGAAAAGAGGTACAAAAGGAAATAATGCTGTGTCCTCGTAGCTTTTTTTCCTTATTGCTGGCAACTTTTCAGTTGTTCCCAATGAGGAGAGAGCATGTGGCCACCTATAGAAAAAGCATCATGCCCATTGTCTTTTTTCAGAGCACTCTGGCTTTTTTGTGCGGCCGCTCCCAGTGCTTCTGGTTAAAAATCTTTCAGCTTTGAGTGACTCTATGATGTGTCAGTCAGAAACTATGACAAAACTGACAGAAAAGTGTGGGAGCAGATCAGCCAGACGCTGAATGTTGCTGGTGAGTAAGCTTGTTGTTGCAGTCAGCCCTCTGTAAACATAGCATTATGTTAGCTACCTAACAAATGTTAGTGTCAAGATAGTGTTGTCATAGAAACAAAATCCAAGTGTAGCACATCATTTTTGCAAAAGAAAACTACATGCCATGTGTGGACACACACTAATTTAGATAACGTGATGCATGAGTAGTTGTGAACAAAGACAGAGCAAACAACTGGATGAGTGTCCTTAAGGACAAGGACCCAGATAAGAGATGTCTAGATGAAGCACTGACAGGAGCCATGAACCCAATGAACACACTGTCGGGGAGAAACAGGCCGAGGTAAAGAGGGAGATGAGAGTGAAACTGCTGTGTTCAGGATTGTGCTTGAAAATTCAAAGACCAGAGACAAAGCAGGCTTTTGAACATAATTCCACAAATGTAGACCTAAACACATCAGACTGTATACTTGTCTTGTTTAAAATACATTCAGACATGTTCAGGGTCGGTTCTCAAATAGGAATAATTTCACATTACAAAAACGATAGGGAATCGTAACCCTATAGAGAGACCCTTGAAAAGAGAGGAACACCCTGCCTCCATTTTCCATCTTTTCACTTTCATTTCTCTCTCTATGAGACTAAATATTGAAAGGGAGCCCTTTCTTTATTGAAAGGGACACTCTTTTTAACCGGTCAAACCTGTTGTATAGGTGACAAGAGAAGGGGAACACATTCATCCACAGCCTCATGTGCCCTTTTACATCTCCCTCGTCTCTATCTCTCTCTGCAAGCACAGAGGCCTGGAAAAAAGTCCATTAAGGCCTATCTTAATGAAGAGGGACAGGACACAATGGCACCCTCAGAGAGGTGAGTAGTGATCAGAGAGGTAGATGAAGAGTCCAGCTCGTCCACTCATTCCCCGGTGGACGAGACAAGGCTTTGGACTTCAGCCTGTGCCAATACAGCAGGACAGGGTAATGAATGGAAAGGCAGTACTGCCGGAGCCATCAACTCACCGATCTCTCATCAGCACTGCTCCCACCGGTCTTTCATTAATATACTCTCCTTCTCTTCCCACGGCTTTGTCTGGGGTGTCTGTCCATGCCACAATAGCTATTGTTCACTCTGAAGTAGAGAGTTAGAGCTTCTTGAAGGGGAATATAATGAGTTATTATGGGGTTTTACTGACCTCCACTCAAGATGAGGTTTTCCTAAGTTGTCCTTACATCAACAAGCCTGTCAATGAGATAAAAGGCCTGCACCATCAAACATGTTATGCTCTACTTTAAAACAGCAGTTTATAGTTGGTGCTTTCTTATTTAAGAACTTAATTCAGATGTGAGAATTTGCATACAGTTGACGGGCTTCTGGAAGCATAAGATTCAAAATCATAGGTGTAACATCGATGGATACATGGAATGCCACGGTGAGGAAATTTTCCCATGTATTAATAAGTTCTTGACAACACTGCTGTTAATGATTACACCAGACATTTGTCTATAACATTCAATATCGGTAGAGCTCTGTGTTGAGTTACTGCTAGTACAAACCAAACCTTTCCTACAGCTGCAGCTTGACATTAAAAGCATTTAACTTGCGATACACGAGTTGACTTTTAATATGAAGTAGTCACAGGAAATGCAATGTGTCTGATAAGGAGATTAGCGCTGAAGATGAACTGATCATTCGGCTGGTGACCAAAAGTGGCAAGTTTTTAGCTTGATCAGTCATGACTGGTGGCCAGCCAGTCTCAGATATAGCCAATCCTGTACCGATTAACTTTACATACATGTACCGCATGATGGTTGGCGTCACAAACGACAGCATAGACAGTTACTTACTACTAGTCCATATCCATTGGTAGCTTTGTCACCTTCTACCTATGCCAATCCTCAATGCCTATGTGCAGTTTCACATAGATTGACCATGTCAGTGAGTAGAAAAATGTGGGACAGACAGAATGACTGACTGACAGAATGACACACTGACAGCTTCCGTGATTATGTACAGCATACCATACCATGAATTTTTGGTATGACTAAGTAGTCATACCAAAAATTAGAAAGAAAAAAAAAACATTGGTCCACAGGGGGAGCCACAGCGATCGGTCGCGTTTTAGCCATTTTTAAGCATTTTTCTGTTGTTGTAGCACCACCCAGTTGCCAATTAGAGTTAAATTTCTCCAGTCACCTTGAGGCATCCTGCTCTACAAATCTACCAAGTTTAGTAAAAATCGATAGGCGGTTAGGCCTAGATAAGAAATTAGCTCTCTTGCGTCCCCATTTTGTTTGATCGGGTCAGTAATGGAGGGGTCCCCTCAGATTATGTGTGGTCATATGCCTACAAAGTTGCGTGGTGATCGGTGAAACCCTTGAGATGTTATACACCTTTATGTGATGAGCCACGTCCTCCGCAATATTCATTGCCTTATAGAAGCTCAGTTTTAGTAAGTTTTGCAACTTTTGCCAAGAGGGAACTTTAGATATTGGTCCCTAGATTATGTTCACTGAGTTTCATGCAGATCGGTCAAACTTCCTAGGAAGAGATCGATTTTAAGTGTTTCTCAAAAAATTCAAAATGGCGGAATGGCGGTTATGGGTTCTTGAGGCAAATTTGTTCCTCATGAGGAGAGGCATCTCTGTGCAAAGTTTCATGTCTCTACAACATACGGGGCATGAGATATGCCCATTCAAAGTTTGCAATTTCAATCGGTTGCTATAGCGCCCCCCTTTGGCCAATTGATGTAATATTGCTTCATTAGCATCCTCCCATGACCCTCTACCACTGTGCCAAATTTCACATGGATTGACCAAGTCAGTGAGGAGAAAAACGTGAAACAGACACACAGACACACCCACAGACAGAGTTTTCGTCATTATATAGTAAGATTGTTAGAGACACTGCAACCCGTCCTCAAAACTTGTAATTTATTCCCATGCATTAGTGCTATGTTGTAGGAGGTATAGTTACATAAAAACACAGAGTTGGGTCCAGCCTAGTTTGCTAGTTAGCGTAGTTAGCTTTCTTACCAAGTAGGGTCCATTTGAAAGATTTGGTAGTTATTTCTGTTTCAGCAAAATGTTTTAAAGCTAGTGATTGAAAGGAAAATGAAATGCTAATGTTACCTGAGATGAAAGGGAGCTGTCAATTGAGCGTGATCTGATCACGCCCCAACAATCCTGAGAAATGCTTTGAGCAGCCAAATGAGCTGTTTTTGAACCAGGGTTTTTTTAATAGTTATGAACATTTATTTTCTCTCTGAGTTTTGAGGATGTTTCATGAGACATTCATCTTTGATATCTTTTATGCATTTTTACTATATCAAGCTAAGTTTCTGGTGGCTTCAAAGAATAGTTCCAAATATGTTTGTGTATTGTGTTAATTGTAGTTCTTAGAAAGATAGAAAATCGGAATCGGCAGGTCAGACTTTTAAAAAATTGGATATCTGAATTTGAAGAAAATTGCAATCAGTGAATCTCTAATTTTCAATACAGCAATTGATCATCAAAAATTCATCTACAAAACAAGACAGTGGTAACGAGATTTTGCAGGGAGCAATGGTACAAGAAGGAGCTGCCACAGTAAACTATTAGATGAAGAGCTGCAGGTGATAGGCCATGGCCATAGGAGGGAGTACCCACACAAAAAGGATAAAATCACAACATGTATCTGTATCTAGCTACAGTGTTTTTGCTTGACACATTGTGAC
>NC_065512.1:25145352-25162478 GCF_006386435.1 Epinephelus moara
AGACTGCTGCTCTTCAGAGACCGTGCATCACCGATCACCCTGAGCACGCACACGTGAGCGCAGAGCACAGAGAAGCAGTCAGAGCTACAGGCTACAGTGAGGCTAAAAACAGAGTTCATATGACGTTTTTCGAAACAACTTTTTATGTCGGGGCTGCAGCACACTTGGATCACTACGGATGAGCACTATGGAGATACTTTGTGGATTCAATTTTGTGTTCTTGGACGTAAGTCTGGGGCGCCGTCTGCCATTAGGTGTGCTAGCTGCTCCCCCCGTCGATCTCCGCAAGGGATATGAGGACTCTAAAACTTCAGGGCCTCCATCGGCATATGGGTGAGTAGATAATGGCTGAATTTTCATTTTTGGGTGCACTATGCCTTTAAGTCCGAGGCACAGACTCCTTTAGAGGAACTCTGCGATTTATTTCCCAATAGACTTTCAGTTATGGAGAAAATAGAATCTGTGGTTTTAATGTCTAAGAGATTGTTGAGATGTTTATTAAGGTGGCTGTGAGTCCTTAAAATGTCTCAAAATGTCTTAAATACATATTTACTGATAACAGGCCTTAATAAGTATTGTCTTAATTCAGATTGGATTGGTCTTAAATGTTTTTTAGTCACATCACTTTAAGAATTTCCAGTGTTGGTGCTACAGGAAGCATAATTCTAACAGGAGAGAAACTGTAAGACAGGGGAACAGAGTTCCACACAACACCTACATGCATGCTGTGCCCATGTTTTGCCCCCCAAGGCCTTGCAAGCCAGTCTGCTCGTTAGTTTATCTTTACTTTGCAGAGCAGTAAGCGCAGAGAGTATCATCAGTGTCATTTTATCTTAGGTTTCAATATGAAATCACATCAATGTGTTTACTTGGAAAGAGTGTCTTTTCACTTTCGGTGTGTACCTCCATTGCAAGTTTGGGCTGTAATTTACAAGGGTATTAAAATGTCTTCAAACATCTAAATTTTAACTTGTTCATATCCTTTAGACACTCAGTTTTTTTTTTTTTTTTTGATACAAATCTTATACATCAGTATTTCACCTTTGAATTTTGAAGCGTATGATGTTGCTGTGTACTTACATTAATGTAATGTGTGAGTACAGCATTGTAAAGCGTGCCTTCCTGAAAAACCATTGTATGGAAATCACTGAAATGAACAGTTAATTTTAAACATTTAAAATTTCATTTATCTAGGACTAGAATGAATCTTGCATTCCTCAATTGTACAAATATGTAGTGTATACACAGAATTAAAAAAAAAAAAAAGTTTCAACATTTTTTTGACTAAAATATGCGTCATACATTTACAAATGCTGCTTTTTCCTCTAAATTTTGCTGAACCTCGATAGCAGTGCCTAGTCTTGACTCTTACCCACTAGACTAGCCATAGATTCCAAATCCATGAAAGAAAAAGTCTCAGAGGAAAATAGAGAATTTAATAATTTGCTTGCTTTCACAGCCAACACTGCAAAATTAAAGTCAGTTCAATTCAATTCACACATTTATTGCTTTGGACATCAATAGAGACACATGGCAAGTGGAAATAAAATGGATATTTTGAGAGTGAAGGATGCCATCCCATGGGTTACTCAGACAAACTGATTGCTGTAGTGTACATATCAGAGATGCAGAGCATGTTTACAAGCTTATATTTCCATATGTTTTAGCTGCCTGGGAAAGGAACACCTATTGTAAGAGGTTTTCCAATTGCTGATATGCTATCCAAGCCAGGGAGGCCAATCAGTTTAGCTTGTGCATTGCAGCTAGCCCATTTACTGACCAACAGCTGGGCAGAATGACCGCATGTAGTGCCTCTGAATCCAGTCTTCATATTGAAGTTGTTGGCTTTGCACAATTGCTAGCTTATGAGGTACATCAAGTCTTTTAAGTTTTTCCAGTTGCGAGGCTAGAAAGATAACATTAATGTCCTCATCAGAATTTGGGTAAGCAGCAAACAAATGTCTTTCCCAAAAGGTTAAGTGTGTCACTTTAACCTCCTAATAGTAGTGTGTGAAGGTGGATAAGCAGCTGCAGTTGAAACTGATAAAGCAGACCTGGCACAATAAAAATCAAGTACTGAAGTATATAAATTTGACCAAAGATCCATAGGTTTTAGAAACTCAGCAGCTGCTCACCCATGGCCATTCTTTTTTGGACAAATACAAATTACAACACTTCCCTATAAAAAATCCCAGTGCGACTGAGTTCATACCAGTGACCATAAAGACACCTACACACAGGCCATCACATTAACCACCATTAACTCAGTCAATGTCCCTTGTACGCTGCTGCCTCCCTGTCTCTTGTCCAGACTGAGCTATTCAGCATTTTTTATGATCGATTACACAGTCAGTCGGGGGGAACCACTGGGCCCTTGGGGACCGGCAAACACACACAGACTCACACTTGCACAACTGTTCTGCAGCACATGTTTAAAAGCCTCCTTTAACCTTGATCATGAACGATGAAGAACATGACACCTAATAAGTGTTTTTCATTGTTCACTGTCCCCGTAAATACATAAATCACCCCTAGCTTGTACAGTCAAGGGTACAGTGGACAGTACAGAGCAATGTGTGTGTGTGTTTGTGTGTGAGGGGGCACTGATGTATCATTACACGAGAAAGACAGACTCACTGCTATACTCCAGCTGGTATCAGCATGCTACATCAAAGGCACTGTTTACACTTGGTTTTAACATGCATCTTGGACAATCAGATCACAAGTGGACAGAGCTAATACAAGTGTAAATGACCATCAAGATGCATTGTGATCCAATCATTCAAACCACTTGCCAAGGTGGTCCAGGACTCATTTGACCACATACCTTTTTCCTTTAAAGGCATACTGATGCGTCCCCGACAAGGACTTCGTCAGTGCAGGATGTGGTGGTTGTTTTGGTGATGGCACACTAACACTCTGACTAACTTGCCCATTTTCGGATGAGTTAGACAAAGGGTTGCGCGACTGTCCATCATTTTGCCTCATCGAAAGAGCTGACCGGTAGTAACGATATCTGAACACAAGTGCTCTGCTGGAGACACATGATGGACACAGGTGTGAATGGTGATGTGTCTCTGCTGTCCACTTGTGTTCAGATCACTGACACGCACCTGGTATAAAAAGTGGCAACTTCTGGGTGTGAAAAACAAAGTCAACGTGGAGCTGCCAAAAACTGCAGTTCCACGAATGGCCACTTGAGGCTGGATCCAGAAGTGAGTGAGTGCTAAAACCAGGAAATGAGTTAGCAGTTTTGCACCATCGTTTAGAAGTCAGTGGGGTTTTTTAAAATAGGCTTTTGGTTAGATGCCTGACATAATGTCTATGGTTGGCACAAGTTTAAGAGACTTTCAAGTTTTGTTCTACAACATAAAATATGTCAGTGAATTTGGAACCTTTACGTGTCCTGAAAACGGCAACGCTAACAAGTGGCTACATAAGAATACAGAATGTCATCACCCGAAACAGCCATTATGTGGTGGAGAAGTTAAGTCATGTGACGGTGCTGTGGTTTGTTTATAGTCTAACGTTAGCTTTTTATTTCTGGTGATTGCACTTATGTTTAAAAATTTATAGTGTTCATGTGTGAAGATTATCTTGCTGCAGGGTTCAACACTAAGGTTTTTTTTCACTTGCCCGGTCGGGCAAGTTGGTCACAGATCTACTTGCCCGAAGTCAGTTTTTACTTGCCCTATAAAAATTGTTTAATTTAAGCGGCTATCAAATAACAAAGACTGCAGTTATTTTCATGTTATGTAATCTTTATTCACACTGTATTTATTAATTAAAACAACATATGTCATGTGTTGTAGCTTAATTCCTACACAAATATGACAGTGTCAGGGCTGAAAGTGAAAAATGTGTCAATCATTCTCTGTCTATAATTTTGTGCCCATGCCCACCTCTATTTATTTTTCACCCCTCTCTCCAGTTCTGCTGTATTAACACCGGGTTTAATATACTTTGCTTCCATCTCTCTGCCCTGCTCTACTCTACTTCAATGCTACTTAGCTCTCTCTCTACTCTACCAGTAGACTACCACATCCACCTGTTGCACAAAACGCACACAGCAGTGTTTCCCCTAGGATGGAGTTGTAGCAGCGGAGGTGAAGCACACGCATGAAAAATAATTTTCACATGCGTGAAACTTTTTTGTATGCTTGCAAAGCACAGCCTGCTGGGATGTTTCTATGTATCTACTGGCACCAGAAGGGCTCTTTAGGACTAAGTACATACAGTACATGTGTGCACAGTAATGAGCAGGTGAAATGTCTGTCTAGCTTACATATGAGGTGTCTCAAGATTTAGGAACATACAATTTTATTGAATATAATAAAAGTAAAAAGTCACTTGACATGCTGCTGTTTTGTGCTATGACCTATTTAAGTGTTGGAAGTTGTTATTTACGTGACAACGCCTGAACGCAACACAAGCTCAGCATGAGTGCCGTGCTGAGCTGCTGTGCGAGCAGCGTGTTTGTCTGTGCGTAACAGCAGTCTGTTGATGGTTATTTACACACTGTCCATAACAATAACTTTGTCAGCTGACAAACTGCACCGGGCTCGGGGTCAGGTTTGGTCAGGAAAATGCGGCCCGAGCCGCTCTAGCGTGCTCACCTGTGTGTGTGGCGGAACTCCGCCGTGCGCGATACAGAGAGCAGAGGAGAATTGTTAACGCGTGACCATGTAGAGACAGAAATGACACGATGACATAACACCATAAATAGTATATTGTTATGTTATTATATGAAGCGTTCGTCGCGCAAAATAATATCAATGGGGCTGTGGGCAGGACATTGTTACACAGCTGTGCCTGTGACTTCAGGCAGAGAGACCACTGCATCAGAGCCGAAGGAGCACGTTTTAAAATACATTTATTTTATCAATTAGTTATTAACTTTTACTATCTTTAGCAACTTGCCCGATCGGGCAAGTGAGTTGTTAGTTTACATGCCCGACCTTGAGTTTTACTTGCCCCGGGCAATCGGGCAAACCTTATTGTTGAGCCCTGTGCTGAATAAAACGTATAAGTAGCATAAACTAAACCTTAACTGTTGTTAAGGAAACCACAGTTACTTATGCTAATGTTAGCGTCGGCCCACTCTATAGACCCCCATGTTAAAATGCCAAACTTAGCAGCAGAAATAAACATGTTTACAGCCTGGTACCAAAAAGGTTTTGGCTTCTATAACTAATTTCAACATTTATGACAACTGTACAGGTGGTAAATGTTTAACTCACCCATTTACACTTAAGTAAATGTAAGTTACACATTATGAAAGGGATTGAGGGTCAGGTTGTCTGCGAGTCATCACCACAATCTATGAGTCAGATCCCCCCTTTGTTCCTCCACAGCTCCACCCTCTTGTCCAAAATTGGTTACGTCTGGCTCCAAAAATCCAAAACGGCGACGGCCAAAAAACCAAACTCGTGGCTTCAAAACAGGAGTCCACAAACTAATGGTTGACTTCATGGTAGCTTTGCCCATTAATTTATGCAGTCTATGGTATAAACAGGCTCAAAGACATTTAACACAAGTAAAAATAAAGGAAGCAATTCCATACAAATATATAAAAACAAAATTAATGCATAATCTTTTCTTTGGTTTGATATCAGGGGATTTGTAATAGCTCTCTCTCTCTCTCTCTCTCTCTATATATATATATATATATATATATATATATATACACATATATATATATATATATATACACATATATATATNTGAGGCAGTACACAACTGAAAGGTCAAAAGGTGACAGGAGTGCGGAGCCATGGAAGCGAGAGGTGGAGCTAATCTTTGACACTGGCAGAGTCTCAGCCCTCCAATCCATTGTTGCCATTCTTGGAAGGGAGGGACTGGGAGAAGGGACGCCAGCTGCCACGAGAGGCAGTGCCAGGGCAGACGGGAAATCAGCAGGCGGTATTCTAGGATAGTGCCGGTAAAGTACAAACACAGTGTGGCGGGCAAGACTTGGTTTCCCCTCCCCCTCCTCCCACTTCAGCCCAGCTCCCTCACCTTCCCAGTCTCACCCACCTCCTCACAGTATGGACTGTTTCATCCCGTAGGAGGGTCTAAATCTTTTTTCGTCCGTCCCAGTTCAACCGTCTTTTTTTTTTCCTTTCCTCCAGCTATCTCCTTTATCACTCACAAGAGAGTATGCCATTTCTAATACAGCTTTCATGTCAGTTTTTGTTCCTGTGTGCTTAACATGCATACACAGTGGTGCAGTTTAAGTCTTCATAGTTAGAGGACTGTAGAGAAAATCACCATCGGGGACTGAAATAATGACAGCGAGACAGTGACGGTGAGCCTTGTCCTCATTGCATATTCCTTGTGAGAGAGTTCCCTTTGGGTGGGAAATTAGTTCAACACTCTGAAACAATAGTGTTCAGACGGCACTAGCCTGAGGGGACAGTTCACACGAGTATACAACACAATGCTCGCACAGACAGCACACGTTCCGTGTACACAGTCGGATTGGCTTGGCTGCACCTTCTGTTGCAGTCTTCATCCATTTCCTTGTTCTCTCCATCTTTCAGTGTGGAGAGGAGGCTCTCCTTCCTCATCTTCTCCCACTGAGGAATCTGTTTATTTCAACAAGCCCCCCCCCCCCATCACACCACCACCCCTCCTTCACTCGAACCCTGAAGTGTGGATCACAGGAGATGAAAAGGCTTAGGCAAGTAAAGCTCTCTTCTTCCCCTCACCGCACATTTCTGGTAGTTATTCATTCATGACAAAACCCATTCACGCTCTGACAGCCTATGTCCCCACTGATGTATGGTGTCTTCTCCCGCCATGATCCCTGCAATGTGCGCCAGGGTCCCTGTTGCCTTGAACCCAGCCACCCCCACCCCCAGCCACCCCCCCCCACACACACACACACTCTCAATATTGTCCTGAATATCACTTTAGCTCAAGCAGGATATGACGTTGGGTTTCTGGGTTTATTCATATACATGCAACGGCTTTGATACATGACAGAGAAAATGCGCTGATGGGGGTGAGCCAAGAAATCTGATCACACGTCTGAGAGCAATGTCCCCGCCGTGTGAATATGAATGAAGGAGGGAAATTAATGCTATTGCATCTCCTTCTTCTCTCTCTCTCTCTCTCTCTCTCTCTCTCTCTCTCTCTCTCTCTCTCCCTCTCTCTCTCTCTCTCTCTCTCGCTCTCTCTGTTATTTATTCACATTTCATTCAGTGAGCACACAACCCCCGCGGTTTCTCTGTCAGACCTGGGAAATGCAGAGTGAGGGCGGTTACAGATGAATATGATTGCCCTCTCTGTCTTCCCCAATGCCCGGGTGCAAGGAAATCAGAGCTGTTTGTAATACTGTTTGGGATGGTAAGGGTCAACTTGTAAATCAACCTGTTTTTTGCCCTTAGAATTCATTAGCATACAGAGCAGAGAAACACAAGTCCATTCCCTTCAGAGAATAGGCTGCTTCCTGAACTGGTGTGTTAATGTGTAAATCTTCACATGCTGTTACCACCACAAACAATGACTCTATAGGAAGCATACTGTATCATAGAGGTAAGAAAAGATAAATCCTTAGAGCTGCAAATCTAATGCGTAAGTGGCTATAACAGATACTTAAGTGAGAGTGTGACCCCCATTCGCTACAGTCTCATAAACTTAGGAAATTAGTGGGAAATCTATAAGTTTAAAAAAGCTAAGCCTCTTGAGTTAAGCCTTCAGTTAAGTGCTCGTCTAAGGATGGTCTAATAGCTTCAGAAACTCCTTGTCCCCACACTTTTCTGATGTCTAATAGAGGGGCTGTGCAGAGGTGAGAGATGAGCCAAGGTCTGAACCTCTTTCTCTTTTTTCCCATTCATTTTACATCTATTTCTGTTACTTTTCCATTTGAACAACCATAGACCGTATGTAGAGCATCTGTACTTCCTCTCAATGTAAAAAAATAAAGACAAAATATCTCAGATACGGCCACTAACATCTTGCACTACCAGAGTCTGTGCAGTGACAATCGCCACACTATCAAGTTCCCGCCTGGTTGAAAGCATTTTATCATTTAACATTACAGCATGGTATGGCAAAAACAAGCTCTCCAAGACTGTCAACGTTGCAGGAAAGGTGATTGGCAAGTCCCAGAAACAACTCGGCAATATATTTGACAGTGCTGTAAGCAGGAAGGCCAAACATATAATTGCAGATGGCTCACGTCCATTTCACTGAGCTTGAGCTGCTCCCGTCTGGGCATCGATTTAAGGTCTCAAGAACCAGTTAGACATAAACATTTATTTGATGTTTGATCTGATTTATTTGACTTTGATCTTTTAGTTTGGTCCATGTTCCATCTGCTAACATGGAGGGACAGGGTTTATGACCTGCACTTCAGCGGGCCACCAAGGGGCTTCACTTTGGGGGAGCTGTCATGTGGGGAGCGAAGGGTAACAGGGTGGAATTGAATCTGCGCGCACCTGCAAAGGACTAGGGTTGGGTACCGAAACTCTGTACTTTTTGTACTTGGTACCGATTCACGTCGGTACTACTGAGTACCAATTCACTTAAAATGAATCTGTGCCAAATTTCGGTACCTGAGGTGGAGGCGGAGTGAGAGTGCATGACTCGCACCTCAGACTCAGCAACAATGGCGAGCCGAAAGCGGTCCAAAGTCTGGTTGCACTTCATGCCAGTCGACGGAGACAGTGCTCGCTGCAATATTTGCGACGCAACGTGCAAGGCAGGTGGGGGAAACACTTCCAATTTAAGGAAGCACCTGGTCAAACAAAGCATTTATTTAAAAGCGGAGGAGTGTACCGTGTTTGACGCCTGGAGAGGGATGGCTGCAGCTGCATCGTCACTGTCAACTACCAATGTTGCTAGTAACGTTACTAGCAGCAGCGCCGCTAGAAGCAGCGCCGGGTCCGGAACCCCCCTGAGGCCAGTCAAGGAGCGAGTGTCCCGAGTGATGAATCCACCTCATTATCGACACGTTCAGGTAATTATTAGCTAACCAACTAGGTGAATAAGTTGTTGGAAATAACATAAGCTTTTTTGTCTTGGCTTATTATGTTGGCTAAGCTAGCTAGTTAGCGCTCAGCTATAGCTAAGCTATTGTTATGAGGTTATCATTAATAATGTGCTTTGGCTCAGCTCGCGAGTCATCATGTTGAACGTGAACTGTTACATCTTTGTTTTATAACGTGAACTGTTACATCTTTGTTTTATTGGGTAGGTCACCCTGTCCCACGCTCAGCCCCTGTGCCCCGTGTCACAGCGAGAGCGGCAGAGGTGACTCCTTTCACCCTGGCGCAGAAGAATGACTAATCCAGGGAGCGTGTCGAAGAGTGCCACAGAGCGGTTACAAACTGCATTGTTAAAGGGATGTTGCCGTTCGCCACAGTGGAGGCCCCATGGTTTAGGTAGGGATTATATCTACTTACTTATACTTTTTGTTTACTGAGGAAGAGAGAGGTCTTGCTTCGCCTCCTAAACCCTGTTGCACTTGTTTGTTGTGATGTTGACCTGTTGATCTGGTCCTAAATGTTGTTTTTATTTCTATTTAAATCTTTTTATTGAATTTTCAAAATAAATGCATGTGCAGACAAAAGTTAACGTGCAGCACTGTTCCTAAATGTTCTCAATAAAATGTTGAAACTGAGAAGTTTAGACTTTAAAAAGTACCGGAATAAGGTACCGTTTGGTACCGGTACCGAATTCCAGATACCGGTACCGTATCGGTTCAATTATGAACAGTACCCAACCCTACAAAGGACTCAACCTATATGGGGCATACACTCTACCTGTTGAGTTAAAGGTTGCCCCTATTATCCCCTTATATATAGTGAAACACTATGTGCCCCACCCCGACCCTTTTTCTTTGATGGCCAGCTTTTCACTCTAGAGTGTGGCTGTTTGGAACAGCTGCAGACACTTCTTACAAACTAGTTCTGTTCAAATAGAGATGTCACCTTCACTCAAACAGTTTCTAGGTTTAAGTAGTGTCCAGTTCATCAAAGAGGCAAGAAGGGGATAGTGCATTCTATAAAGCCCAACCCTTTTCTTTTTTCCTAAACCCAACCACGTGCTACTGTTGCCTGAACAGAACCAAGTGCGTAGTTGTCGAAGGAAAGAAAACAACATAAATTTGTGGTGTTGTACCGACGTAGTGTATTTATTTTGAAAGAGACTATATGTAAACGTTAAATTTCCAGTGAAAACAGAAGCTTATTTTGAAAGAAGACAATGCATGTAACAGGCATAACTTAACAGGGCATCCCAGAACGTCAACAACCAATGCTCCCAGGGTACCTTTCACATCATATCTAGATGTGGAAAGTCCATGACCAAACGTTGACATGTGACAAGGTTAGAGTGAGAATGTGCTGGATTTACAGCATGTTACTTTACTGTGTACGGTACTCCGTCTTGGACCAGGTGTTTGTTTTTTTTGGTTTTTTTTTGAGACCGACCAGACCGCATACGTCATTTTACAGCCATACTCGGGCGGAACATACATGGAACGGACTCCGCGGAGGTCCGCCCGGACTAAAAGCGGACTTCCGCAAGCCCTGTGCATGCAAAGCTCAGATTTTACGACCGCGCGGACTCTGCTCCGCGCACCAGTGTCACACAAAAGACTGCTCGGCATGTATTTTTCACATCACGGGGATTTTTCATGGACATTTTTACAGGAAACTACAACGCGGAAGTGCGCTCGACTATGGAAGCCCGAATGACTGCCGACATTCCTCGCGGAGTCCACTCCGCTTATAGCAAAGATACTGGATCACTACCGTCTTTGCTTCCCGAGTCTGTGAGCACCTGTGTCTGCCTCTTCGCCAAGCGCACAGCGAGCAGGAGAGAGAGGGGGCTGGGGGTGGGGCGGGGACTGAGCTAGGGGGTGCGAGTGTGCATGCACCGAGGCCTCTACTGTAGCCTGGAGTTTGTTTAACAGTGACGGGGAGTCGATAATGGCAGACAATTTAGTCTTGAAGAAATCAAAGAATGCGCCAATATGGCAACACTTTGGCTTTGAGCCAGACGAAGGAGGCAACCCTTGTTTGCATTGATTGAGAAAGCTAAACCTGCAAATTAATTTGAAAGGAATAGAAGAATCAACGTGTTACTGTCACTCTGTTGTCCTATGGTCGTTTTTTATTTTAAATGAGTCAATTGCGCCCCCAAGTGGCGAAAATCCGATATTACCGACTTGATGCGGTTTTTCACCAACCCAACCCTATGTATGATACCTAGCACCAAATAGCAAACAAAGTTAGCAACGAGCTGGTAAATGTAGTGGTGGAGACCAAAATAAAGATAAAAGAAGAGTAAATTGTGGACTTACATTTGCAAGATGGTCAGAAACAGAACTTCTAATGAATTCTAATGTCCCTTTGGTCTGTATTTTGGCAAATATTTGCTAACAAGTTCATAGCTTGTTTCTGATGCCCATAAGTGGCCATAAAATCAGTTACTACAAGTTTGATACACGTGTGGCTGTCACATTAGCTGATTGATGTCCCCAAAGTGAGAGATTAAACTTTCACTTTCAGTAAAAAATATATTGTTTGAGTGAACCTTAGTTGACACATAGAAGGGTAAAAGCATCCTCTTAACTTCCAAATCCTTAATTCCATCTCTTTTATCTCCTTTTACTAGAGATACAAAAAGTGTATTCCTGTTTACAACATGGTGCTCTGTAGGAGATTGTTTCCTTTGTTTAAGTAGTGTAATCTTTTCTACAATCATATCACTTTTGCAACCCTGGTGTCAAGCCTACTTGTGTGTAGAAAAGAAAGCAACCTGGCAAAGGGAGCGGGTCTGCACATGTGTGTCTATTCTAAGCTTTGCATCGCAGATTGTGAATTGGCTGGTGCCCCACTCTTTCACACTCCCACTGACTCCACTGTGAAGCTTCTGTTGACTTCTGTTACAATGCCCCATTGGTTTGTTTGAAATAGACAATTTGGTTTTTATTTCAATGGATTATCAACTATCTTGTCTAAAAACTGGCATTCCAGTTCGCAATGAGCAGCCAAGGCAACATGAAAACAAAAATGAGTATTAACAACTATTACAAGTACCAACAAGCACAGTATGGACGCCTCGCTCCAATATACGTGTGAAAATATCCCAGTTGTCAAACTGAATCTTACTGCCAAAATGAATATAAATAGAAATCTCAACAGGAAACCGGAAATCTTTGGAAAAAACCTGCAGTGGTGCCAGGTGGTTATTACCAACATCAAAATCATTTTCATAAGGAAGTTTAAAAGATAGAAAGTATTTCTTTGAAAATCTTGATCTTGCTAGTGCCTGAAACCAAAGACTGCTGTCTTATGTATAAAAAATTATCAATTTGTTTGCATATCTCCCATTTTATCTATTTTAAAAACCTAAATAGTGAAGCGTTCACATTGCTACAAAAGAAATGGCATATGTTTATTCTGATAATAACAGATAACCGTCTTATCATTTGATATAATAGTCCAGATTTGCACAATAAAATGCAGTAAAAAAGTTAGTGTGTCAGGGAACTGTTGGAGGTTCTTAAAAGACATCCATACTCTCCCTTCAAGCTGGAAACTTTAAACTTGGCTTCTCCATTTATGCATGTTGAATATTGTCTCTCATCTTGAGTCACTTTCAACCTGGCACTTAACAAAACCGCCGGTCTTCATCCATATTAGTGCCAGCAAGGCAATTGCTCGCTGAACCCTCACAAAATAGTTTGGCTAAGAGGATTTGGCTAATATCTCATTAGCTTAAAGGCAACAGCTCATTCTGCCCTCACTTTTATTTGGACAGCATAGCTCTGGATTAACACTCTAAATAACAAATGCCACCAAGCCAATTTATCTGGCTTTGTTCACTTTAATTCAATTTCCATTACCCCCTCAAAACATCCTCAGATTGTTTTTTTTTATTAGGGCTGTGAAAACCTGTCAGGTTAAGGAGAAGGCTAGAGGTTGACAGCAGTTTTGTAAAACAATCAACAGGCAAAGTGGAGAAGACATGAGAAGCCAACATCCCAGTATCAGTACACTGCCAGCTCCTGCTACAGTAATATGTTGCATGCCATGCTGAGACATAAGCTAACAAATGCTGTCATACTGTTTGTTAAGCTCTACCAAAGAAGGGTGCTCCATGCTTGTGCATGTTTCTTTAAATCATCACAACATGACATAACAAAAGGAGGAGGGGAAGCTCTTGTGGCTTTGTTTTTTTTTCAGTAGCTGTAAAACTGTATGTGTCAAAGCCTTTTCTATTCATGGACATTTCTTGTCTGCTGATTTGTGCGGGGAGTGTCTGCTCTGCTTTGCTCCGCTGACTTCTCAGCTTCTCAGCTCAGGCTGCTGTCTTGTCCTTATTCCCCAAATTCATTCCTCTTTCTTTAACCATGATAGGTTTGCACTAATGAAGCTTCTATGGAACAGACATAGAACATAAACCTGATATTTTAGGCATGTTTTTCTATGCACTGAACTCTCTGAACTCACCACCCACTTATATGGATTTTTGCAGGTGAACATGCTTTATGCACATTGTGTGCGCTTGTGTCTGTCTCAAAGTTTGTTGGAAGTTCATCCTTTTGTAGATAGAAGATATTCTTCAGTTTGATAGATACCATAAGAAAGACTTGATTCTTGCACACTGAAATGTTCTAAATTCTGTCCACATATAAGCCTGACAAATGACCAGTTTTAAGTATCCCTGCCTTGTGGTGCACCAGATGACCAGTGGTCTTCACCTCTTGTGTGCACACTTACTGTATACATCCTCGTAAGACATTCTCTTACATAGACCTGTATGTCACTTTGGCAAAGTGATACAGACAGAGCATCATGTTGGATGCTTAACTCCAGACAGGCAAAGTGGGCCAGTGCTCACATTTCAGAGCATTTCAGCATACAGTACCTACGCCCTGAGGGAGCTGCAAGAGCTCACGCCAGCACATTGTCATCCCCCTTAGCCTTTTTCTAGTCAGAGACATTTGCTACGCTGCCACTTTTTCCCTCTCGCTGCTTTTTGCTCGTGTCTGACACATCCTTGTTGTTCATTTCTTATACATGCCATCTTCCCCCAGCTGCTGCAGCTCTTCCCAGCCAGTCGGGCCCATTAAATTGGTGTTTACCGGCAGCAGAGATTGTGTCCCAGTCTCAAGCAGGGCCACCCAAACACTCCATCTACATGAATAAAATATGGCTGTGTGACATTACACACGCAGCACTCCTGGGGCCCCTGAAGCCAATGAGGTTCAAGTGGGAGGTGGGGTTGTTGGGGTGGCGATGGGAGTGAGTGGGTGCTCAAGTGAGGTAACTCTCTGTAAGGTAACACCACAAGAGTGTTGATGCAGCCTCCTATACTGAAAATAGTGAGATGTAGCCTTAATGAAACTCAGTTCAGGAGTTCATGTGGGAGGAGAAGCACTGATTTATCCAAGAAACACAGTACCTCTTATACCTCTCCATTTCAGTTTGGCACACAACACGGCACATGTCGAGAACTGGTTCCAGTTGCAAACTGGTTCCAAATTTCGAAAGGAAAAATGACAACAGTGCTTCTTGTATTGTATCTTAAATGATCATTTCAAGGGTGGAAACACACACAATTTTTCAATGTGCTTGAATTCCAGGAATGCCATGTATTTGAAACTCTACGCACGAGTGCCAATGCTTCCCAGATGAGCAGCATGTCCATTACCAAAGGTAAATATCCTACATTATACTATAATGCACCAAGCATGTAAGCCAAATTCGAAGATTTTTTGAAAACCCGTGTAAGCCTATTTGTTATTCCACAAAAAATCGATCAGGAATTCATAAGGGAAGTGATCAATGAATCTGACTAATGAGCAGAATCGCCAGTGGCATTGCTATTAATAAAACCATATCAATTCCCATCCCCATGTCACTTGTGCTGACTTGAATCAATGGCTGGTGCCGAAAGTAAATGAAAAACCACTTGTACCAGCAACATTTTAAACATTATGGACTGTTAAACACATTTTTCACATGTCTGAATTCAGTGTTAATTTCGTTGATGAAAACTATGGATCTTACTGTAATCTTTCATTGACGTCTTTTTGATAACAAAACGAAATTATGACGAGCTAAAAAGTAGATCTTGATAATAAAAACCAAGACAAAATCTATGTTTCATTTTCGTCGAAGAGACATCAAAGTGACAAAAATGTTAGCGTTGAACTATTGGACATTGAAAGCTGAGAATGGCCATCTTTGTAATTATCTTCAAATGCCACATGAGCGATGATGTTTCGCTGGCCAGCAAAAACACTCAAACTGGAGTAGCATCAGTCGTTGGTGGAAGTTGTGAGCTGTAATTCAGCAGTAAATAATCAGCTGTGTGTGACTGTGGATGGTGGACGTGTTGAATGGGTTTGTCGACTTTGTTAGTTGCAGCGGTGGCTGTTAGCATTTAGCTCCGCTTGTTAGCCGCTGAATGGCAGCGGAGCAAGCAGCCGGCTGCCGGTGGACTTCACATCTGTTGATCCCTGCAGGACTACACTCCATCCAGACTGGAGAAGCTTTATGGGTTGATGCTGTTTGAGAGGCAGGTTATCTGTGAGTGTAGCTGTGCTCTAAGAGTTTTCTCTGACAGAGATGAAAGTCTGGTTTTAACCACCAACTCTGTGAGACATGGGTTTAAACCTCCAGGTTGTCATGTTGCAGATTGAGAAAGAATTCAAGCTGGAACTAAGTTATTTTTCTGCTTCTCAACAGTGAGATCAGAGTTTACAATGAACCTGGCTACAAATCCTAGTTGTCTCATAAATAGAGAGATATTGAGCTTTTCTAATGACAGTAAGTGTGTGCTCGTAAATCACCCCTTAAATCTGTCAAAAACTGCTGGAGAAATGATAGTTTGTGGGTGTGCATAAATTATTAGTAGTTGTAAAAAAACATATAGAGAGCATAATGACTTACGGTTGACTAAAATGTCATATTTGTCGACTAAAACATTTTAAATTTCTGTCAACTAAAACTAGACAAACTATGAGGAGTAAAAATGAATCAAATGTGACGAAAACTAACAAGCATTTTCATCTCAAGAGTAAGACTAAGTCTGAAATAGCTGTCAAAATTAACGCTGTCTGAATTCAAGTGGAAAAAGCTACTTAGAGATTTAACATTATACGTTCAACATAACAAGCAGTTCTCTGACAGAATGGAGCACGGTCATAGAGGCCTAGTACAGAAACATTGCTTGACTGGACTACAAACTGACACTGCAACACTATTTGCATTTTCCCTTCAGTAGACAAGGGCAAATTAATTTATTAGTCAGCAGGTAACATAAACTCCTTTGAATTGGTGAGTCAGAATGTTTTACTTTACTTTGAACCGACCGTTTAGAAAAACACGATTTTCCATTTACTTCCCATCAAACATCAGGTGCTTAACAATGCTCTGCCTTTTCTTTCGACATCATTCGGGTCCCGTTCACAGGATCATGTTTCTTTGTAGGCTTGTTTGATTCCAGCTAATTAGCAAGCATGTCAGCTTGCTTGGCTGTTAACACGTCAAGGTACTGCATTTACATGTGGGGCTACATGAAAACATCCCATTACGTCTGTATACGTCTGCCAGCAGCCCAGTACAACGGGTCCCCGGTGGAGCTGAGGTGCACTCCACAAGCTAATGGGCCTTTTTTGTTTACCCTATTTGGTTGGCAAGCCTTTCCTGGGTAATTGTCCCTGCTAATCATTTGTTGGCTGCTTGGCAAAAGAGGGCTTTTAAAGCATATGAATTCAGAATGCTGCTGCCGTAGGTTTTACAAAGCAAGGGAGCAAAAAGACTTAATCCAAAAGCCCCCGTACTTTCTCTCTTGGTATGTTAAATACTTGCTTCCTGCACACTTGAAACAGCCAAACCCAGAAAAAACACTTTGTAGCACTTTTCAGTGAAAAGAGATTGGGTCTCTAAAAATGGGAAGTTTGATAAGTGATTTTTTTCATCACAATCTTAAAGGAGCTATATATAAGAAATCTAACGCAAATAGTCGTAAAATCCTCCTAATATGTCACAGAGACTAAGGAATAATGTTCATATAACATACTGATCTCACGGACAACAATAGTACGGCCAGAATATTTGCATTTAAAAAAACATGTTTATGGTCCGCAAATCATGTTT
>NC_065512.1:25162517-25285086 GCF_006386435.1 Epinephelus moara
GCTCCTCCTCAGCTGTATCCCGGCAGCAGCATTAGCAGCAGAGAAGCCAGACTTGCTTGAACGGTCCGCTGGAAAACCGAAGATCAAGGATGCGGCGAGGCGGTCCTGCCACGGCAGCTACCCGTGGGCAAACAAATCAGTCTCCAGCGTGCTGCTGTCCAGCAACCTCGAATCTGTAGAGGAGGGGGGGGCGGACACGACTCCCGGCAGTATTTTGAATTTGAGTGCAGTAACCGTTTTGGCCACATTCTTACATCCAGCGCCTTTAACTTGGTCATTATCTAATCATCTGCTCTGACTTCTATCAGAGAAATCTCCTCAGAAGTTTTTCTCACTTGCAGTTACAGATGACATACACTTTGGTGAACATCATTACAGCAAAATAGCATGCTTAACATCCTGCACCAAAAGTGCTTGCATATCCAATTTACAGACATACCTTGCTTCCACGCACTAGCTCCTCTCCAAAAATACATGTATCTCTGATATCTGTACCCAAGTGTCAACAGCCGAAATGAGTTTTGCACTTCCACAATAAAAAATTGTCACAAGGCTAAGACATTTTTTTTCTACGTTGAAGTGGCTGGTGCTTTAATGTGCCTGCAAATGAGCTCACAAATCTCTTAGGCCACAGTACTGCATCTGTGAGATAGCAGAGAAATTGTTCCTATATGCGAATATGTCTGTTTGTGAGCGTGTGTGTGCGTGTGCGTGTGTGTGTGTGTGTGTGTGTGCGTGTGTGCATATACGGTGTGGATTTCCACGGTGTCGAGATGTAAAATGTGACTAACTATCTGTGTGATGTATTATAAGTAGAATCCTTTGGGCTTTTGGCTGATTACATCCAACAACCACGCAGCATTTTTGACTATATTTCAAAATTGATATCGTTTGATTTGACTTTTTCATCACAGTTCTCTGAGGCAGTGTGCCTCTGCAGGTTTGCTTTTAACTCACTTAAACTTCTGTCAAAGAGAAGGGCGGCGGGGGAAATTAAGTAATGGGCTTGGCAGTGTGCAAAGTGAAGGGGTAATGACAGAGACACTAGCAGGAGTACCTTCCTCTACCTTTCTTCCTCTACCAGGTCTTTTTAACCACTCCACATCTATGCTCTCCTGCCTCTCCTCAGTGCAAGCAGGATGCTGCTGAGCTGCTGAGTATGAAAGAGGGCTCCATTCTGTGCCATTTTTCCCTCTCTTGTTTAATTCCCTTCTTTTGCCATAGCTCCAAATCATGGTCCCTCTTTTCTACTAGCAAATGACTGGAAAAGGCTGCTCATTTCTTCAAAGCCCCACGCATATCCAACATTTTGAAATATTAATTAGGGTTCATTTCAAATAGAGGATGAGGTCGTTTTTGCTTTTCTTGCAACAGCACTCGCAATCCTCCTATTTGTGCTCGTGCATGGAGCAGCAAAAAAGATAGCTCCAGAGATTGAATTGGAGGCCAATTGCATGTTTTGCTAATAATGTTCTCCACTTGGTTAATGTGATAGCCGTGGACAGGCAGACCTATGTGCCAAGATGGAGGAGACAGCTGAGATGACTCCTGGAGGAAGACAAAAAGACAGGCAGAGAGTACAGCTGCCCCGTTCTCACTCGTTCCCATTATCCCCCTGCTCATCTTGTCATCTTCTTCTGTATGACAGGTGGTTGAGAGAGAAACAAGCGATTCTAACAGAGCATTCAGAGAATAACTAGTGCAGCAGAAAGTGGGCAATTAACATAAAAATCCCCTCTTCAGCCGAGCTTAGAAAAATAGACTCAGCAGCAGCAAAGCTATGCTAACACCTGAAGCTGAGGTATGTGTGTGTGTGGGTGCGTGTTTACCAGCAAATGTTCATTATCTCTCTTGTTCCAGCGATGAGGACACACTTCTTCAGTCTGTCCCTCATCTTCATCACCATAGCCACCTTATCTAGTTTTACACTTTAAAAAAAAAAAGCACATCCACACTGCAGAAAAACATCTCCAAAAAGTCAGCTTATAAGAAAGAAAGAGAAAATCTTTCAGCACTGAGTGTACAATATACGTCCTCATCAATAAAATGAACTCTGACAGACTATCCTAACCTCAAATGGGTGTTTAATGCTTTGATTATGATCATGTAATTTTAATGGATCATTGATTAGTTTCCAGGTTTTTACACAACACCACCAAATATAGCATCTACTGTATGTTTTCTCAACTGCTGACATCTGGTCAGTGTCCCTAAGACCTCGTTTCCACTTACATATGTGACTGGTGTTCGTAGATCCATAAATATACGGATGATGCCTCTAGTGGCCAACGCAAGAAAGTGCATTTCTTTACGGATGGAAAGAAACCTGATAGAAACAACCTGTAGCCATGTGGGGAGGCTACTTTTGTCCATTCTTCACCATCCAGTAGTATGGAATATATGCTTGGAACATTACAGGGACAAAAACAGGACCTGCCACCTATCTGGCATGTCAGCACCAAGTGCCGGATTTCGACGACTTTGGAGAGAGATCGTGCTCGGCATGTCTTGTGAAATATTTGATTAAAAAGACGTATGAATGGCTGAATGGGTTGGTAATGACGATCTGACTGTATATAATGTATAACCGTATTTTAGTAGAATGACATTACTCAGATTCAATGTGTTAAAACTATATAAACAAGTTCTTTGTAATCAGACAAACTCACTTGACAACACAGGCAGCTGAATTGAAGATAATAGCCAGTTAGCAGCCTGTTAGCTAAGCTAGCACACTCCGAAATTTACTGCAAAAGTACAATTTTTTTTACGTACTCAAGCCAAATTCTGGACCGAAATATTACGGAGGGGAGGAGTTTCGCAGGCCAACGGATATCACGGAGATTCCCATAGGAATTAATGGATGGTTGCCTCGTCTCCGTACACATATGTAAGTGGAAATGAGGTGTAAATGTCAGACTACGATACTCTAGGTACCCCTCCAGTGTCAGACTTGGATACTCAGGGATGGCACGTCAATGTGCGCTTGTTACAAGCATTGTTGTCTTTACAAAATAAACTTCTGTTTTCACAGGTAATGTACAGTTTCCACTTGTTAAATGCATACAGTCTCTTTTCCATAAAAAAAGATCGTAGGTTTACATTCTTAGGTTTCTGCAACACAAGCATGTGGTTAGGTTTAAAAATGATCGTCAAGGTTTGGTTCAAAATAAGCACAATTGTCACTAAAGTTATGTAATGTAACTTCACATACGTCACAAGACAGGTGTCATCAGCGTAGTATGCGACACATACTAACACATCACATTGTTATAAAAATAACTCCAATTTGTTTTGGTTTCTCAGGTTGAAAGTCCAGCATTTGTTTGACCCATCCACCTGTACCTCTGACCATCCTATGTGGACTTTCTTGCTTTCCATACTATGGCAGTATGGGTCAAAAAATGCTGACGCCTGCTGCATCTCATACCACCACTAATGGTGCCTTAGGGCCATTTCATAGTTGACACAAAGGCACACAGACGCGAACGCTTCGAGACGCATTGGCCGCCATGATGCGTGCTTGCGTCTCAAAATGTGTTGTCCATTTTTTTGATACGCGACGAAGCGTCACGTGTAATACCATGCGTTGCCAGCGGTGGTGATAATGCAAGTGACGTACTTGAAATTAACCACTTTTTTGTTATTCACAGAAGAAGCAGGTATGAAATATGGTGGGCGAGGAGGAAAAACTTTGCGAACTCGTACGGGCACACCCCCATTTATAGACAGTTCTAGTGCCCTGCACTCTAATAAAATAGCAGTACTAGCTAGCCAGAATGTACTGGTGACTCTGCTACCCCCTATTGCACGAGCGATGTATTGCATTTCAAGTGTCTCCCTTGCTTGCGTTCAGTGTGTTGACATTGTTATGAAAGGAAGTGTGTTGCGTGCGTCGACTATGAAACGGCCCTTAGTGTGTCTATCTGACGCATTGGAAGTGAGACGGGTGTTGACGTTATTAACACAATCCACATCCAAAAATAAAGATACTTAGACTGCCCACGAAACTACATTTACAGTTGTCTGGTGAGCATGTGCTTGATTTTATTTCTCGCAAACAAGATTCTTCCATTAGCTGTGTTCCCATGTCAGAAGCGTTGTTCTGCACTGGAGGCACAAATGTGCTTTTTGGTAGGTTTTTCCATCTAAACATGATACTATATCCTTTTTTGCTATTTGATTGTGTCATGATCTTGTCTGCTGCATACCCCTGATGAATACAAAACAAAAAAACACAAAAGAAAACATTGGGGCATAAATTAGTTCCCAGCTCATTCATTTATCAATATTTATTAACATAGTAGTGTTTTTTTAATGCAGCGCCTCTAGCCATGGATTAAGTTATTGCTTACCCTTGACACCTGTCATAAAACTCAAGCATGTCTGATTGGAAAATATAATGAGGTACAGCAGGGTGCCAATTTATTAGACTGTCAGCTATGACAAAGTCTCAGTGAGAATAGGTGGGTAGATGAACATTAGAATGAGAATAGAACAGTTGAATGCACAAAATACATAGAAACATGCATAAACATATACATGCATGCAAACATCTATGTCTGTGTAGTTTCACTTCAAAGTTCTAGTATAGACACACACACACACACACACACACACACACACAGATACTGTACAGTATATACACACACTGACCAGACAGGGTTTGGCTGCTGTCAGTTGTCACTGTTGACAGCTCTGTAGAGAACAGGCAGACTATGGAGCCTGATCGACAAGCATCTTCAATACAGCTCTTTTTATCCCATCAAGTTGAGCGTTTTTGTTGTTAATGATTGGCTGTGAGGTGCTTTTCTATCTTCTTTTGTTTGCTTAAAATGCATGCATCTGTATAAGGACAAACCCATCAAAAAAAAGCCTGGAGTCGTTACTGTTGAATTGCATTCCAAGTACGGTACCTCAAATGGTGAATTAATTTTTCCAAAAAGACCAAAGTCATCATTGGCTGAATTAACAAGCAAGATGCTCTGGGGCAGAAATGGACAATGGGCCCCTGCTGCTCTGTGGGCTCTTGGGGCCTTGGTGGGTCTATTAAATTAGTTGTGCTTGGCTTAGAGATGCAGAGATCTGACTTTTTCTGCCCTGATACTATACCTTGGCTTTTGGTAATGCACTGATCTGATACCAGTGTGTAATTAATGACTCACTGTGTGCAAGTGACTCGGATCATTATTGTATTTTATTAACACAGGATCTGGCCTGACTTAAACATTGCTTTGCTAATTTTGTAAAAGAATATGTAACAAACAGATATAAACTTACTGAGTTGTGTTTTATAATTAAAATAATAAATTGTGCACCAGCAACAGGAATTGCGATTCAAGTGTAAATGTAGCATTAAATTGGTCACATTTTAAACAGGAATCAAAATTCCAGTATAAAACAATATACCTGCATAAAATGTGGACAAAATGTAACATTAAATCACAATTAAGTCACAAACTAGTGCAAATAAACGTAATAAATCCTGAATTCTTTTAATCTTCCTTTCATTTTCAGTGGTTGTAATCGTTAAAGTCTTTGGCAGAATGCTCCTGGAGGTGCTTGATTAAGTTGCTTGTGTTTCCTCAGGCTTCTGCCACCCCAGGAAAAATTGGCTTTGCAGATATCACAAGTAGCCTCAGAACTTGTTGGCAAAAAAATGTGAAATACCTAGATGACATGTTTGTCGTTAGCTCCCTCAGTTAGCAGTCTAACAGTGTCCTGCTGGCGCATAACATATAACTGATGTGTAATCAATCGTTAACCAAAATGAGTTGAATACAAAGGCCACATTGACACCAAATACCCGTCCAGCTATTTTAGTCAGTATGGGCCTGTTATCTATTATGGTATCCGATTGCTGCATTTCTTGTTGGGCTGTGTTTTTCTGTTTAATACTGACATGTCTAAAGTTAACAAGTCCTCCAAACTACTTCAGGAAGTAGATATGGAGGCTGATATCATTGTAGATAGAATTACAGAACAGTGCTGTTGGAGCTCTTCTACCTCGTGTTTCCTGTGAATCCCTGATACAGGCAAAGTTGGAGTCTGCCAGTAACATTTAAGACTATAGGAAGAGGCCATTTCAGAATGTAATTACACTGAATGTCTATTGCAAGCCATAAGGAGTATCAAAAGTGAAGTTTAAAATAATAAAAATCTTAATGGTTATACCTTTAATCTTGATGAGCAAAAGACACTATGTTAAAGCTAATGGCTGTACCTGAGCATCTCTTGATTCTGGTCAGAGCTAAGGTGCTGTTGGAAACAGCAGTTGCACACATACTGTATATTAGCAGTAATAGAAGGGGGTGTCTAGTGCGACCAGTCTGGCTGGTCTCAGAGCTGTCAGAGACTTGGCATGCAGCCTGCTGGGTAATAACAGACATGAACAGTTTGTCTTTTTTTTCAAAGCCACTTTGAGCACTGCTTTATTACTTTTCCTTCATTGTCCAAAAGTTTTTGCTCTGTCTTTGATGTGATTTGTGGTGTTCACCAATCAACACCAGTGAGCAGTCCAGGCCAGAAAGTGACTGTTTTTTTAAGTAGACAGTGGGTGTGGAAGGTAGCCGTCTCTCCACATACAGGGAGAATGTGGTGCTGTCACAGCCTCTGGCAGTATAGCATATATGCAGCTAAAGCCCTTTCCGCATGGGGTTAGTCTCCATGACTCCATGTTTGTGCATTTGCAAGGGGTCTGTTATGTACTCAAATTTACTGACATCATCCCCTAAGATCTGATGCACATAATCATTTGTAACTCTGAATTGTAAGTTTCCATTGTTTGATAATGTTCTTGATTATTCGATTTGTTGTCAAATCTCACTCACAGAAATGTGAGTTAAAAAACAGATCCAATTCTGCCCACACTGTCACATGTCATCCATCTCATCATCATCATTGCTCTTTTAGCGAATGGGTCTCCATGCTTGATGAGCTTCATGCACCCAAAATGCTGTCAAAACTTTCATTTATAATTGCCAACCGAGCCTCCATGATTCTCGCCTGGAGGAAAAATGGCAGAAACAATGCACTGAAGAACAAAAGGCCTAAACATGAACCCAAAACACACGATGCAGACTCACACAGGATTAATATTCATCACATTGACCTCTGTCTTACGTGACATATGGCAGGTAATCTGTGGTGGGTTTTTTGATTGACAAATTACAGACATGAGAGATTTGCACAGGATTAAGATCACATATGACCTTTGCAATATTTGAAAAATACAAGATGTCCCCTGGTAATACTAGTCCTGTGATAACAGGGCTTTAGTCATTTATGACAGTGTTGTGCTTATTAGTGTTGTAACAAAACTGGAATTTCTAACTTTGATACAATACCTTGAAAAATATCTGCAGAATGGCTGTAGTAAACTTTAACACTAGTTTAAACTTCTTTACATTAATGAAAACAATATTTTCCTTGCAACAGTGAGCACATTAGACAGTCTCTGACATTCTCACACATTTAAAACGCAAATAAGTGCACGTAAAAAACAAAACCATGCCACAAAAGCCGATATAGCCATTCACGAGTGAGAGGAGGCGGGGCTAATGTAGAGCTGCAGAAGTATGTGTGTCAACCAAGCAGCAATCTCCTGGGGCTGGAAAATTAAGGCAACTCAGAAGCGCCAAAAATTGCAGTTCTTGGAACAGCCACTTGAGGCTGTCTCCAGAAGCTCCACAAAAAATGGTTTTAGTCTCTATAGCTAATTCCCCCCTTTATGACTGTACTATACATTTTATTAAGGCTTAAAGTTACACATAATGCCAATTGTGTCCTCGGCTTCCAACACCTTGTCACATATCAACGTTTGGTCATGGACTTTACACGTCCAGATACAACGTGAAAGGTACCCTTGGTGTGTTGGATGTTGACGTTCTGAGACACCGTGTCAAGTTCTGTCTGTTACATGCATTGTCTTCTTTCAAAATACACCTATGCATTTACAGAAATTAATTACAGGAACTAACGCAGGTGGTTGGGTGTAGGCAACAAAAGCACGTGGTTAGGTTTACGAAAAAGAACAGGGTTTGGCTTTAGAATCTTACGGGACGCAAACACACCTCTCCCGGGTGAAAGTCAATGTTTGCTGGACCTACCAACACCACTTGCACCCACCCTACTTGAACTTTTGTCACCTTAACTTTCGTTAGTGTCTCACCGTGTTTCCCCCTGACACCAACAAGCGCTATTAACGTACGACTGGCTGCGTATCATGCTGACGTTAAAGAATGGCTTTTTCGTCAGTGTCTGACTAGGGGTGTAACGATACATCGATCCACATCGATACATCGATTCATTGATTAATGATCCGATTACATCGATGCAAAATGAAAAGATCGATCCATATCGTCATCTTAAAGATACACATTTATTTTGAAATTCACATAGCACGTCTGTGTCACCATTTCTGGGTAAGCGCGCCTCCGCTCAAACAACAAATAGAGCTCAGAAATAAAATGGTCAAATCATATTCTAGTTGTTTTTGTGAGTTGATGTAAATGATTGTGTTAGATGGGCATATGATATCGTGTCATATCGATCGCAGGCTCCTGAATCGAATCGAATCAAAATCGTATCGTGACAGACTTTGTGATATCGGCAAACATCGTATTGTCATCCAAACAAATCGATATAATATCGTATCGTGATGAAGCTGGTGATTTACACCCCTATGTCTGACACCGCAGGTCACTGCCCAAGTGTCTCACTTCAGAGTGAGACCAGGTCGCAGCTTCTCAGTTAGATCCACCCCTTGCTCCTCCACAGCACCAGCCTTATGCCCAAATATGGTCACTTCAAGGTTTCAAAACGGGAGTCCACAAACCAGTGGGTGATGTCACGGTAGCTACATCCATTTTTCTAGTCTATGATGTCAACTCGCAGAAAGTAGTATTGATAGCACTGATAGAGAGGAAAATAAGGTATTTTATAAAGTATAAGTATTTTTATTGATGTTTTTTTTTCTTGATTTGATTAGTTGTTGGATCTATGAAATGTCAGAAACTGTGAAAAATGCAGAGAAGTGTCTCCCAAAGCCCAAGATGACCACCTCAAATGTCTTGTTTGTCCACAATCCAAAGAATTCAGTTTACTGTCAAGGTTTCCTCTTTAAAAAAAATACTTTAACAGAATAATCGATTATCAAATTAGTTGGCACTTAATTTAATAGTTGACAACTAATCGATTTATCATTGCCGCTCTGCTTATCATGATTTAAATATGATGATGAAAATGGGTAAAAGATTCCAGTGTGCCACTGAAATCCCTGCACAAAGAATGTTCTCATTGTCTCAGTTATCGTTTACTAAAGAAGACAATGAAGAAGTGGTTATGTTGAGACAACAGAATATTATTAGGTGGCTATTAATTGCTGTAATACAGGTGTACGGATTAGCAAGGCGACAAGCTGAGATCAGTTTTATTGTAGCAGTGTGCCTTCCCATTAAGCATTCATCATATGTTTACTAAATAGGACTATGGGTAGTAGCATTATCCCCTGCTCATCACTGTCACAGCAGGTAGACGGATGATGAGGAGCGCTCATAATTGTGAATTAATTCAATCATCTGAAGCGGACACCCGGAGCTGACTTGTGGAACGAGGCACAACTGAGACTGATGCTGTGAGACTGTTCATCTTTCTCTTTTGTTTGATTTTTTTTCTTTACCCAGATGCTACTGATAGAAAGTGAATATTCAAAAGCCTTTCTGTGCACATGCTTGTGCTTACATATATATGTCAGTGTGGATGCCCTGGTTGTTGCTCACTTAGTCTCTGTGTATAAACCTGCATCTTCAGAAATTAATTCATCTTCAGCTCTTCAGTAATTGGTGTCACCTGCACCTTCTGTACATGTATGCTGCTGAATATTCCAGGAATAATGAATTGGGACACTCCAGTCAAGTCAGTTTATTTTTGTCCCTCAAAACAGGCAATTTGTGCCGCAGCAAGCACAAAAACACAGCAAAACATAACAACAAACAACACAGAAAACATGCAGCAGTTGACATAAACACGTGCATTGCGTGACTTACACCTATGCACCACAATATGTAACTAATTGCTTTCGATGAAAAATGAATGCCCTAACAGCACTTTGGATCCTAATCTATGGTACTCTGATTTCAGAGGTTAAAATTTTAAAACTGAAGACTGGAAACTGACGATTTGATCCACATTATCTGCATTTACATGCCTCTCTAAGGTCATTTATTCATAATGAAAAGGTAAATCAGAAAAGTATCAGTCCACTTATATGTTTGCTGCTGGGTCACAGCACATTTGTAGGGCAATCTGTCTTTTCACTCTTTTTGAGTATTTTAGTATTACTTTTTGTAATTTCTATTTATTTATTTATTTTTTTATTTCTCCCTTGGTGTGCGGGTAGTGAGTCCCTTACACAACTGTTACTCAACTCCTGGGCCAGTGGGCTTGTTTTTAGTCAAGATGAGCTGCAATAGCTCCCCCTGCTGGATTTAGTGCACATCAAACACTTTTCCTCTCCATTAATGGTCACTGTGAGGGTAGATTTGAGGAGTTGTGCATTTGAAAAAAAAAGGTGAGATCTGATCTGACGGTAGCAATCAATGTAAACAGTGGATGCCACTCAAATAAACAGAAATCAAAATAAGGAAAGCTGTTTAAAGAAACCAAATGAAAGCACACTGGACACTAATTATGATGAGGAAATGTGGTGAGACATATAATCAAATTAGCCAATGATCCATACATTACAATATATTTGGCCTATTTAAATGTGCAGCTACCACTAGTTTGTAAATGTTAAAAGTTATTAAGTGCTCACGTCATGATGAGACAGCTCTAACAGGCAACTCCTGAAGTGGATTTTGTCTAAGGACCTAAACTGCTGAACAAGAGTGTACATGAAATCCTATTCCCCGAAAACAAAGCTATAGAACGTTCAAGTGGTTATGAAGAGATCAGCATCTGTCCTCTCGTTCGGCTCTGGAGGCTGGAACGACCTGCTTGACTGCTACCAGTGGTCGTCTCCCTGCCCGTGGAGGTGGGAATAGTAGGTATACAGGGAGCTTCATGATCACACTCAGCAGTGATCGGCTCCATTGAGCATTCCATTGAGCATCTGGCGGTCCGTCATTACGCACTGCATCTGAAGTGCTACTATTTCACATACTCTGCTGTGACTCCCACACAAGGGACAGCGGATGAGTTTTATGATTACAGAACCACAGCCATGCATCATTTGGTTAGGCTCCCAATACTACAGTACACAATCTGCCTGCTGTTATGTGTGTGATTGTGAATGCATATGTGTGTGTGTGGGTGTAGGTGAGCGACTGTTTGTTTGCCTGCCCTCTTGTGTGTTTATGTGTATGTGTGTGTATGTGTGTGTGCCTGCACAGCAGCATCTGTCAGTTTGTTTTTAAGTGGCCTGCTATACCTGCATGTGTCTGGCCTTGGGTTTGGATGGGTTTCCTTATGTGTGTGCACGGAGACACAGGTAGACAGAGGGACGCTCTGCTGCGTTCACACCATGTGCGGCAGGGGTGCGGAAATGCCGTTCTTGGCAACATACATGTAACATGTGTGCCTTGTAGGTGGCTCGCGACACCACCAATGATATGTGCCAGTTAGTAGCACCAGGCACCAGAGTGGAGCCATGCCAATCTGCTGCCAGCACCATGGGGCTCATTCAGGGCAGAGAAACAGCCACTAGTAGGTAGAAGTGAATGTCCTTCACTAATCCAAACATCTTCTCTGAAGTATTCTATTAAACAAAAAACGAGAAAACCACAAACATAATGCACTAAACATGTTCATCTTTACACAACTTTGAACCTTTTGTATCGCTTGTGTGTGTTTCCTTGCCTCAGCTGAGCACTAAGTGTTTAGCGAGGTACAACTCACCAGCTTTATGCCTGCGTGTGCTTGTCCTTGTATCAGGGTCTTTACGTGTCTCTATTTGTGTGTCGATGTGTGTATGTGTGTTCCCTGACCTCCAGTGTTGCATTGGGAGGCAAAGCAGTGTCTGGTTCTGTGCACGTACCGTGTTCTCATTACCACTAACAGCCTTGAGCCGGCCTCGTCATTAGAGGGAATCATTCTCAATCCAATCACCTATTGGTTACGCTACGCTACAGAGGCCCACAATCTGTCCTCATCCAATGGCTGAGATTTCTTTGTGATGTCTCCTGAATCACAAAGGACGAATAGTGAGACAAGAAGAGGAACAGGAAGAGCAAAGAGAAAGAGGATGAGAGAGAGAAAAGCACAGAAGGATGCTAGATGGTCAGATAACAGCACTGGTGTCATTCCATCCCGTCATGCTGTGACGGGAAAATGTCAGTCTCGTTTTGAAGTCTATTCCATGGCGCTTGTCGAAAGAATGTGTACAACATACAAGTCCTCCAGTCTAAGACTATAAGTCATATGCAAGACAGCACCTGCTTGTGACATTGGTGTGTCTTAAAGGTGGCCCGCAGAGTTTTCTTATGCACTAGACCTGTGTACCAAGAGTAATAATTGTAGTTTCTATCCATATAAAACGTCTTTAGTTTGAATAATTATATTTGACTCCAGGAAAATTCTTGCTGTTATGTCAGTGACTTTAGGATTTAGGATATCAAAGAGGATGTTACATGACATGGGAGACAATTTGTCCAGAGCCACTTGCTACATACCAAATACAGTTCAATCAGGAGAGACAGAAGAATGAAATAAAGATACAATTTAATATGGAATGGGTGTACAGATTAACAGATGATTTGTGCTGATTAAGATTTATCAGAAGTCGTTGGTGCTTGGACATCAGAGAGAGATATTTTGTGATCGAGGGTGTCTGAGCGGCAGCAAGATAAATCCCCCCGTGGATTCCAGACACTGGTGGTGGTGGCTGATGACTCCTAATCGGATGAGGCTGATGAATCTGTGAAGACTAGGTGTTGATAGGGAGCAGCAAGAAAGAACTACGACAGAAATGAGAAGCAGTAAGATGATAGGCTGACGGAGTGTGTCGCCGTGCTATTGGTTGATTGTCAATCAGCTGAAAAACAGCCGACGACTCAACTGACAGACGTAGAGGTAGTGAGTGAGTGAGCATGCATGCAAGGTGCAAACTTACAGCCTGAGCATGAAAAGTATTGTCTCCCTGACTGAACTTTGGCTAGAGCTTCATTAGACCTGTTTTCAAGCTAGCTCTTAATTCATACTAACTGCACCTAGCAAAATAACGTTTTCTAGAACAGGGTTATTTAAATTTAAACAGTCAATGGGTAACTTGCTACAAAAACAAACTCTACTGTTCAAATACCATTGCAGGACACAGCTGGTTAAGACTTTCTTACCTTACACTACAGCTTCACTATGGTGCTGCTGAGCTTTAATGACCCCACGAGCTGCTGCTGCTGCATGTTCAGAACATGTTGCATTAATGCAGTGATACATCCTGGAGGTGGGAGGAAGAATTCAGAATTGCGTTGCAGAAGAAAAAAAAATGTTTCTGAAGCAGGGTGCTTTTGTGGAAAGAGACCTGTACAACTCCCAGAGGGCTAAATTGGAACATCAAATATGTGGCTTTTTTACCTCCACCATGGAGGTTATATTTTTGTTTCGGTTTGTCTTTTTGTCGACAGTATATGATATGAAAAAGCTACTGGCCTGATTTTCACAAAACTTCAATTTCTTGAACATTGGAAGACAGGACATTTGGCCTTCAGGGAGGACTGCGCTCTTCAAGAGCCCCTCTAGGTTTTTTTTGTGTTTGTTGTGTAGTGATTCAATGGAAAGAAAGGATGAAGCTGTGAATGGTCTGTTGACAACGTTACTCCTGCCCGGAACAACAAAAGCATACTGTGGATGTATCATCCGCTTCTAATCATAACGAATTGTACCTCAACATGGATGACATTACGTATGTTCTTAAATAAATGATTGTATGAGGTCTGTTTTGTACCACACACAAATTTAGGTGAGAAAAACCTTTGAATTGTCTTATAATATTAATTATCCAACATCCTAACAATTGCATGTCACTGTCCAAACAGCTCTCTCTTTCCTCTCCTTCCCGCATTTTGTATTATCCTTCTTATTGCTTTCTTATTGTTCCTCTAGTCCCTCCCTGCATGTCTGTCTCCTTTTGTCGACTGTGGCGGTGGAGGTGGAGGTGGTGGTGGCTGTGCAGGTAGGGAATATGAATTACCTGGCAGGCAGGCGGTGTTCTGCTTGGAAGACTGCTGTCAGCATGGCGAGGATGGATGAGGAGAGACAGGAGAGAGATGAGACTGACAGCTCCAGCCAACCTTCATCCATCCATCCTTCCCTCCCTCCCTCCCTCCCTCCTTTTCACTCTGTCTCAACCTCCCTCAGCGCCTCCCCTAAAATCCTTGGTCTTATTCCTGAGACCAGGCAGGAAGAGATCTTTGCCACCACTTTTCAGGCTAAAAATAGAATAGTGAGGCTATCATGTCACATGGGGGAATATCAAAATCTGAACATGCTACCTCCATGACAAGCAACTGACCAAACAAGGGTAATCTCAAGGAAATTTGGAAATATAGTCAAATGTGCATTTGGCTTTTTAGAATTTTGAGGCTCAGTGCTCAATGCTCAGCTCCTGCTTTTACTCTAACTAAAAGGTGCTCGCAGACTTGTTGGCGTTTTGCACAAAATGACCATACTGTGTTTTATTAACTGAGGCTTGCTTTGTTGCTGATGAAAACCAATCATTTCTTCTTTTACATTACTGGCTGTTTATATTTTAAGCTTTCAGAGACTGTCAGGCTCCATGAGCTACCCCACAATGCTCTCTGTACTTTATTTAATATTCTCAACACCTGAGTGGATATTAGCACAGAAAGGATCTTTGGACTCTGAATCACCCATACTAACGCAGAGTTGGCAGTAGATTTGCTGGACTGGTAAGCAACCTAATGACGCAAATATTTGCCAATATTAGTTGTTGATGCAACATAGTAGACATCAGTCTGTAACAGCATTGCATTTGCTGACATTTTACAAGGATTCTGTGGTACTCTCATTGTGTGTTCTCTGGTTATCACTTTCCACAGACACCAAAATAGACTCAGGACCCACTGCAAAGGGTTTACATCCCCAAACCAGTCAGGGAGCATGATGGATTTCAAAAAAAATTGTTGGGGAAAACAGCTGTTAAAAACAAAGCTGTGACAGAGACAATGACATCAATAGAGGCCAATATTCAGATTTTGATATATTCTGACCTAGCCTACAGTTCGAAATACAAGTTATGACCTTTTGAGGTGGTTGTTGATTTAACATTGCTGAAACCCTCCCATTTCTTGTTTAATGATGCATAGCCTTATAGAAGGAGGTGCAGGTTCAATTTACAGCAATTCCTGGCACTTTTTTTTTCTCTTAATCTGAGATGGCTTTTAGTGTCACACTGCAGTGAGCAACCTCAGCCTCATTAGTCATCTGATTGGTTCTTGGGAGTGATAGTGAGAGAAAGTGTGGTATGCTATACACATTCTGGAAGTGAATATAAAGCCTTTTACTTTATTTCCGCTACAGTCTTGGTAGATGCTCTGCTTCACTTAAGCTGAAATGTGCGTTAATATGAAGTGTGCCATGCTGCCATTGCAACACATTCTCATTCCGACCTTGCTACATATTGCTTGGTGAAAGATACCCTGGGTACGTTGGTTGTTGATGTTCTGGGACGCCATGTCAAGTTATGCCTGTAAACGCATTGCCTTCTTTCAAAATACATTTCTGTTTTCACAGAAAAATTTACTGTTTTACCGTGAAAATTTGACATTTTTTTCCTCAAACAGCTAGCGCACGTGGTTAGGTTCAGGCAAAAAAAAACACGTGGTTAGGTTAAGGAAGAAAGAACAGGGTTTGGCTTTGGAATCTTCCAGGACACAAACACTGCTCTCCTGGGTGAAAGTAGCCGTTTGTTGGACCCATCCACCACCACTCCCACCCACCCTACTCGGACATTGCCACTTTAACTTTTGTTCTTGTCCCGCCATGTTTCCCGCTGATGCCGCCAAGCATAGTTAAACTATAAAGGCAACCAGCCACGTATCATGTCGACATTAAAGGACGACTTTTTTTGTCAGTGTGTCACATGGCAAGTCACTGTCCAAGCGCCAGATTTCAACCACCTCCGAGTGAGACCAGGTTGGCCAATGACAGCTCTTGGTCATTTGATATTTTGCTCCTGACTAGGGTTGCAAAGGGTCGAAAAGCTTCCAAGAAAAAGTATGCATGGAAATTTGGGATTTTTTTTTGCACAATTCTGATACAAAAATCTAACTTTTTTAGAATTAACTCATTTGGAGAGGAAATATGTCTAAATCCAAGGCTGTATGGCATGTTTTGATTGAAGTTCTGCCAATTTACTTGATTTGTAACCATGCGCTACATCCAGGGAATTCAGTAAAAGTACATCCTCTTCTTGCATGTCCATTCTCCCATCGTATGCGCAGCTCACACTACTGCAAAACTACTGCACTGTCTGAGCTAAAGGACTACATGCTTTTGTCTAAGCTCTGATTATATTACTGGAGTGAATATATTTTTGTTGTTTTAATTATATTTCAGTGAACTAGCAGGTGGTAGCCTAAAGCATAATAAGAAGTCTAGCTAGCTGTTATCACGTGGGATGTAGCTTGATTGAGCATGCTGATGAAGTTTTAATTAATATATTTCTATTCATTTTTTTTTGTAAAACATTTCTTTCATGCAGAAGTTCATTCTAAGCTAGTTTTGCACACAGACCTCATTGTTAGCTCAAATTTTAAAAGTACCTTCCCCCATTAGTTAGCTTGCTAGCTAGCTGAAACACCACATGGCACATTTCAAATTGTATGCATTTGACAAATGTCTGCTTATGATATGGTGAAAGGTTTGTTTCCATCTGCATGTAACAAGAAAAATACAGCCCGAGTAAATAATATGCCTGTTATTTTCCATAATTCCCATTAATTCCCTTGAAAAGTTTCCACTGTTAATATTCCTAGAATTTTGCAACCCTACTCCCAACACATATGAAACACTGATGTAGTAGTGTATATTATATAATCACTTAAAGCTTTTATCCTCCACAAACTAAATATAGATGTAATGCGCTGAAGGTGTCAGAACCTCACAGCAGGTATTTTTATTTTTTCTGTCAATAAAGTTGGATAATTCTCACATGCAGAATTTTTTTTTTTTTTTTTTTTGTAGCTTTGTTTCTTTTTCATTCGTCCCTTTTCCTGCTCTGTCTCTCTGTCCTCAGTGTGACTCCGGTGCCGATAAGCTGAGGCAGAGGTATCAGGCAGAGCACCCATGCAGGGATCCATTAGGCAAAAACCAATTTCACACAGAGCCAATTTCATAAATATGGAGTATGGGCCCACCTTTAGCTGTGCTTGACTAGCTTTTAGAGGGATATACAAAACCATAAACAACGAGCCTGTGCCTGAGCACTCCTTTTAAATGATAGCTGGAGTGTGTGGCATCGACCTAAACACATTAAGCTGTAATTTTAACAATTTAATGAGGAACACAATGAAGAACTCTTTTATTCAAAATCCAGACAATCCTAATGGATGATTTGTGATTAGCTAGAGAAATTTAAAACCGCCTAATATTGCTGTTCATTCGGTGTCTTTTAGGTGCAAAATGTGCAGAAGTATTGCTTTAATCCCATTCCATGTTAGTATATTTACAATATTTACATTGGCTTGATTTTGTCTTTATTTGTTCTGAGAAGCGCTTTGTAAAAGATGTTTCAAATGATGCCATGTATTTAGTCTGAAACATCTTTAATGGACTGCATTTATATAGCACCTCTACAGCACTTTACCTTGTCATTCACTCCAACCACATTTGTACAGCAGTGGTGGCAGAGCTGCAATGCGAGACTTGCTCATCAGTGTGTATGCTCATTGTTCACACCAGTGGCTGGTGGTTATATTTCCAGATAAACTATTTAGACAGTGATGTGCTTGGTCTTCCCAGGTTTTCTTAGCCTATACATTCCCTCCATATGGGCGAGACTGACATGGTGCCTCACTGGAAAAAAAAGGTGGCAATCTTAAATAGCTGTGAAAATCAAAAAAGCTCAGAAATTTTAGTGGGGTGAACAGAGGTCAACAGAGGAGAGCTTAGAGGGTAAAATTGGATCTCACTATCTCTCTTTAAGCAAGGACCTTCAGCACAGAAGGGGCAATAGGGTGAAAAAAAGAAGGAGAGGAATGGACCATAATTCAATTGGACAATCCATGTTTCAGCTTTGTACTGGCCATCAGCCACTTTATGAGGAAAGATGCTAAAATTTACATTTTATCCTCAAGCTGACCTACGACCTCTCTCTAGAGGCGCTATGGTGATGATGATGATGAGGAGGAGGAGGAGGAGGACAATGTTATAAAATTTGGGTACAGTCACTTGGTTAGCTCTGTCACTTCACATTATGTATGGTACGGGTGCTGCTGTCGATGCCAACTAACAAGTTTCTGTGGGAATAGGGTGAGTCATAATTGTACAGTGTCTGTCAGCATTAGAGTGGCATAAAAATAAATGACCGTCTGTCCATTTTAAACTTTCTGACAGACAAAGATTATTATATTTTATCACATTTACCATTTACGCAGTGGCAGAGTGTAAAGAACATTTGCTCAAGTACTTGAGTACTACACATGAATATTTCTGTTTCATTATTTCATACTACTTTTAACTCCACCTCAATAAACTATGACAGAATCCTCCTCACACATTGATACATTAGTAATAATAATTCAGGGTTTAGCAACTTAAACGTGGCAGGCTGCCCAGGTATATTAATGGCCACCAAAGTATAAAATCACGTAGGAAAAAAGCAAGCACTCTCAAAATAAATCCCCTCGAAAGGTGCACGGCCAAAAACAGCGAACAAGGGAAAAATGCCAGCACTCACAAATGTCCTTTTGGTAAATTTAATAAACCAACTTGGGTGGCAATACCAGAAACACAGACGTTTCGACAGAAAGTCTTCTTCAGTGTGTAACTCAGGTTACGGAAGTGGCGTTTAAGTACGCTCGAAGCAATCAGAGCAGGTGTGTGGAAAGACACTTTACACTTCCGCCATACAATGTAGTGCTAACTCACAGGCAAAGAATAAACATAATAACCAAAGAGTCTAATAATGTAATATTTACTAAATTTCTAGAAATATTTAGTATCAATCAAAATATTGTGTTAAAGGTAACACATATTTGTTGTTTCATATGCACACCATTTTTGTGTCAGCAGGTAATGCTCTCTGTGGGAAACACTGAATCTAACAATATGTAATGGGAATATAATAGTTAAGAGTGTTCCACTCATGGGAGCAATTTGCATAATGAATACTTTTTTTTTTTTTTTTACATTTTTTGCTAATAAGACTTATGTACCTTTACTAAAGTGACATTTTCAATGAAAGATTTTTCTTTATAATGAAGCATTTTTCCAGTTTAGAGCTGCTACCTTTACTCAAATAAAGGATTTGAATATATCCTCCATCTCTGCCTTCAGCATTTTGGAATGAATATAAGAACTCACACTAATAAGTTACAAAGTGCTTTACAAGACAAACAGCTGTCAGTGTGCCAATGCAAGAAGCATTTTTCCATCCCTAAAGTACTCACACGCCAGGAAACTACCCTTATGCTTATTTCCAAAATCCAGGACCTATTTTCTCTAAAATGAACTCCTGAGGTCTCGGAGGAATCAGAATATGGGAGATTTTAGAGATGCGGGGATTCAGAATGGCTGAACGCCTGCTGTATAGAAGAGATTGGTGCAACATGAAGGTGAGTTGAAACAATTGAGGAAACTTGATGTTTGAAGCCTGCAGCCTCTCAGACTGACCTCTCTGCTTTGCATCCCCTCCTTCTAAACTCACACTGCAGCACATCTCTTTGGGTGAGCCTGGAGCCATGTTTCTTCAGAGACTTTATTGAGGTTTCTAAGAGGATACTTTCCACCACAAAGTTCTATTGTGTTTATAGTGGTCTGCACTCAGGAAGTGGGTCGATTTTTCCTTGAATAAACTCAGCTCATATCCAAAGGTCTCTGTTTTCAGCGGCAGAAGCATGCCCGTTGCTCACTCTCTTTCTGTTCCAAAGCTCATGACAGAATTCCTTGACCTCTCATATGAATGGTGAAATTGAAAACTCTGCAGAGGAGCAGCCTATATTTTTGCTTGTCATAATGTTCCTGGGGAAATAATCTAAAACAGGACCTCACAATGAAGAAAAAGAGCATCAAATGAAGCTCTTATTAGTTAATACTCATTGTTTTTGTTCCACTGGGGGAAGATTTTTACATTTTCAAGCCGATAAAAGATGCTTTGCAACCCTCGTGCAAACTACTGCATGTGTAGCAGTTAGATAAAGGAGAGTTCGCTAATTGCCCATAAGGCAGGTAATCAATAATGTGTGTTACTATGCTATCAAGATCACAGTTTCCTTCCAGCAAGTTGTTACTTTAAACACATGCACATCCTAGATCATTTGTTTCCTTACAATTCATTACACTGGGCTTTCACTGTCTATATTCAAAACTATTAAATGGTGTTTTACTCGATAATTTAAGCCCTCACCACACCAAATATCCAACGAGAAAGAGACATTCATGATACTTTCCTGCACCTGCCAACCTAAAAGGCTGAGTTCAATCCATAGACTGTACAAAATAATGGACATCTGACGTCACCCATTGGTATGTGGACTCCCATTTTGAAGCTTTGAGTTTGGCATTTGGCCATCGCCATCTTGTTGGCCATCGCCATCTTGCTGACATAGAGACAGACAACCATTCACACTCACATTCACACCTGGACAATTTAGAGTCGCCAATTAACCTAATCCCCAACCTGCATGTCTTTGGACTGTGGGAGGATGCTGGAGTACCCAGAGAAAACCCACGCTGACACGGGGAGAACATGCAAACTCCGCACAGAAGGGCTCCCACACCCGGGAGGATTGTCTGTGAGACGACCACCAAGCCGCCCTAACTGTAATAATGCTAATGCTCATGCTTCCGCTGGTCTCGCGCAAGCATGCACACGTGAACGCGGAGCACTGAGAAGCAGTCAGAGCTACAGGCTACAGTGAGGCTAAAAACAGAGTTCATATGACGTTTTTCGAAACAACTTTTTATGTCGGGGCTGCAGCATACTTGGATCACTACAGATGAGCATGTTGGAGATATTTTGTGGTTTCAATTTTGTGTTCTTGGACGTTAGTCTGGGGCGCCGTCTGCCATTAGGTGTGCTAGCCGCTCCCCCCGCCAATCTCCGCAAGGGATATGAGGACTCTAAAACTTCACCAGAGCCTTCCTCGGCATGAGGGTGAGTAGATAATGGCTGAATTTTTATTTTTGGGTGCACTATCCCTTTAAGGCCATTTAAAACAAAATACACTTACTCTAAAAACTGAGTATGGGACTGCTTAGAGGGTCTTTCACTACAAAATGTTATATTTAACTTTCATGATCAAAACCACTCTTAAATAGCAACGATTGCACCTCGGGTTGGGCGATAAAACAATAACGATAATTATCTCAATAAAAAAAATTCTCGATAGAGATATAATAAATGTTCAATAAATCTTCCATATAGTTAAACCACCTGTATTCCCATAATGCACCTTAAATACCAGTTGCCACCTCCCATTAACCACAAGAAGAACAAGCAGGAAAGGTAGTAGCAGTAGTAGCAGAGGAAGAAGTCGAGACCGGCCACTAATGTGTACGGTAATGTTATAATGTTACGGCCATAAAGTTATTTTTTGTATGATTGTTTTGACCACGGATAACAGCACATTGACACCTCATGATTGAATTCACTGCATAACGTTAGTAACAGTAGCTGTATGGGTCGACTCATCTAACACTTAAATTAGCAAGTCAACGTGACCGTTTTTTAGAGTGATAATTACGACTGATGTGAAAATTTTTGGTGTATTGCCCAGCCCTAGCTACATCTACAGTATACTGTGGGATTATGCCATGATTACATTACCTAACCAACATTGTTGCCATTTGGAACAACTTGACAACAGAGGGCAACCTCCTACCATTCTAAGTGGCAAAGCTCTTAATCATGCATGACTTTATGCTTCAACAAAATTTTAAAGGTTTGAATTATATGAAATTTCACCTCCGTACAGTTGTCATGAATGTTGAAATTAACTATAGAGACAAAAATCCTTCTTGGTTAATGGCTGTAAACATGTTTATTTCTGCTGTAAAGTTGGACATTTTAACACAGGGGTCTGTGGGGATTGACACACTCTTGGAGTCAGCCTAAGTTGCCATTTGAGGAATTGCAGTCCTTGGCACTTCGGAGTTGGCTTCATTTTTCAGCCCGGGAGGTTACTGCTTGGTTCAATCAGCAGTCAGCCTGAAGTCGTCTACAAGGGAGCAGACCCAGGTGAGTGAGGCTGCAACTCTCATACTTTCCTATTTTACTTGCACACACATACTCCAATTTTCTACATTAACCACAAGTGTAGTTAAGACATGTAATTTGCTCTCATTTATCTGACATGTTATGTTGACTAAAAGTTGGTGCGTTTTAACATTGCTTTGCTTCCACAGACATTTAATAAGCTCAAAATATAGAAGCAAGGCCACAACCAGCTGTTGTACTTTGAGTAGAGACAAGCTTATATTTATCATATGCATATTTATCATCACTAATTTTCCAGTTGACCTTTGCGATGGTGGCAGTAGTGGCTGCTGATATTCAATGCAAAGCCTCTCTATATGTGTAAATCAGCAGCAGCGGAAGATTAGTGGATCTGCACATTTCTGCTCTGAAGAGATGTCCACGCTCATTAACGGCAAGCAGAGCGTCTCTGTAAGGGAGGACAGCTTGGGGAAGTGGATGCGAACCGGGGGCATTGAGCAGTGAAGAGAATAAAAAAATAGAACGTTAAGTGGAGCTATTTTAACATAGTGTGTTAGTGTGTCTCGCGTTTGTGCCTGTTGGTATGTTATTCGATAAAAACAGGTTTTCTCTGGCATCGAAATAGAAGGAATTAAACAGGAGTCAATAAGCCAGACGTTGATTTAAAAGAAGGTATGGGGCTGCAACATGATACAAGGACAAAAAAAGGGTATACAAATAAAATACATGGTAGTGCAAGCCATGTAGAGAGTTTTTGCCTTAAATCATTCGATCCAAGGCCTACAATAATTGGGAAAACAAGGACATATATTCCTCAAGCGGGGAAAGAAAAGCTCCTATTGAACGAATAACAGGAAAGCAAATGGTCAAAGATTAACAAATGGTGTTAGATCTATATAAGATCTATACGATTTTTTTCTCTCCAGTATGCAACATTACAGGAAGAAATAAACTGACATGTCACCTTTGCTCAGCTCTTACCATCTTGAATTTAAAATTGAATTTAAAACATTGAGCATTACAGATTAGCGTTGAAGGTTTTTCTTTTCATTAAATGTAATTTGTAGCATTTTTTTCTGATTTCTTACAATTAACTGTGTAGTTTTATCACAGAACTGCAGATAATTAATCAGAAAATTATGAATTTGTTTCTATTTTATCTAACCGCCAACCTTTTACATTAGGAGGAAAAACCCCATAGAACTTAGTAGCATGTATGTATATTGTGTTAAACAAAAGCGCAGCCTAAAAAGACAGTCTTTCCTGCTTTCTGTCAGCTCAGTGTCAGTTTTGATGTTCTCTCAAACAAGCATTCACAGCCAGAGCTTGGTGTAGTCAGACAACATGGATTGCTAGAGCTGTTGAGACACAGAAAGCTGAGCAGAGGTGGAAACTTCACAAAACAAAATCATCCTGTGAAAGGCTAACTGACTGTGTAAAGAAAATAGGAACATGAAAATGCCACGGCGAAGATCTTTCTCAACCTCAACACAAGAAAACTGTAAGATGTCAAGAATTTTATTTTAGGTCAGCGCCTCTGTCATTAACCTCATATCCTCTAGCTGTCAAAGAAACCACTCAGAAATGTGAGGAGTTCAAGGTCATGTCTATAAAACTACAGAGACACTAGAAAAAAATATTTTCTTTCAAAGCAATGATATTATGACTGGCTACACCAAATCTCACTTATTAACGTCATAGCGTGAATTTCCAGAATGAACTCCAACACTAGTTTTTTAGATGTGGTCCCTACTAAGTCTCTAAAGGGGTCCACATATCATTTATAATTGTCAGTGGATCTCCAACTTGTTTTCCCTCTGTTATAAACAGGCAGAAATTACACTAACCCTTTGAAAAAACAAAATGTTGATCCTTCTACTACTGCATTTCGGAAAATAGTCTATGTACTGCTAGGAATTAGATCTTGATACTTTTCTATGTAGTTTAAGATCCACAGAAAGCAATCAGCACTTATAGAATTCAAATTGTATCGGCAGATGCAGGGAAGTGCTCATTGTTGGGTTTATTGTATTTTGGTTTTAGACCACTGTGTTTTATTAGACCACCTGCATGAGTGGGTTAATGTCACCCCTCCTGCTGTTGAATTGCTGTGTCAGAATTGGATCTCTGCATGCACAGATAACAGTGATGGTGTGCCCCAAGGTTCAATCCTGGGTCCTATTCTTTTTGTATATGCGTCTATTGACCCTTTGCTGAGATCTGCCCCTCGAATGCAGACTGGCCAATAATAGCATAGCACCAGTTGGAGGAAATATACATTTCTTCCCAACTACCAAACCCTGAAAAGTGTAGGGTTGGCTAGCTAACTAATGTATACACATGCTACTTTTGCTGTTAAACGATAAGAGCACTAAATAAAGACCTACCCTGCTCTACAGGTACCAGTGAAGGGAAGCAGGGAAATATTGCCAATATTTAACCAGCTGGGTGTCACTGCAGTATGTGCAGATGCACGATTTTTGGCTCCCCCTGGAGCTCCACTGGTGGCAAAACAGTGAGGCTGACATTCTGGGTAAATTCTTCGAACAAACATTGAATGCTCTTCTGTCTGCTTTTCTCTGAAATCTTTTTTGTTTTTTTTGTTTCTCCAAAAATATGATAATATTTCCTCAGGGAGAGCAGTTCATTACAGTGTGGGCTCCACACTAGCTCGGACAGTTTGACGGATCATCACAAAGGGGTGGGGCTTAGTGAAAGGTCAATTGAGCTCTATAATACAGAATCTTAATGTTCTGAATTAGTTTAATTTAACGGTAAAGCTGAATGACCTTGATAACCTGGCACCTCCTAACCACTATTGATCATATTAACCACTCAAAGGAACGAAACAGATTGAAACAGTATTAAAGTATATATTTTCTATTTGGTGTGCCCAAATCTGCAAAAAATAGGGCTATGCCATCTTTTAAGTACAGATTGCGGCACACAATTTAAAAAAGAATCTTTTCTTGCAAAGCATTCATTGTGCTGCACTTATTTGTACATACTTAAAGTGACAAAAGTGGTTGTGTAATGTAATGTTGGTTTTCTGGTTTTGCCCCTCTGATCCAGTGAATGCACTTAACCCAATTTGATTTTATACAAACCGGCTGTACTGACATTTGACACGTTTTGGCAAATTTGGCAATTAAAAAGTAGTCTGCATTAGCAAACTGTGCTGACGGCACCACAGCACTAAATCCAACTAGTATTGCATTAGCAATAAGCAATATGAAAACTTGATAACATAATGTTATGTTTGTTTATAAATGGACTAAGGGAGCCACTAGCGTCTGACAGGATGTGTGCACAGGCCAAAAACATTACCAAGATTTTTATTTATTTATTTATTTATTTTTAATAAACAGTTTCTCAAGTTGCACCGGGCTGAATATTTTTTTATTAATTATTTAATGTTTAAAAGACCAAAAGTTAAGTTAAATAGCTGTGAGAAATGAAAACACGATGTGTCAGTTGTCCTGCCGATTGTGATGCTGCTATACTGTAGGCTTCCTTGTGCTTGTTAGGGTTTGGCAGACCACTTTAGAGGTGCATTACTGCCACCAAGTGGACTGGAGTCACTACTCTGACATTCATTGGCTCGCTTAGTTTCATTATGTTTCACTCAGAAGTGACATCTAGTGGTAAAGTTTTGTATATCTGTGCATTCCAGTGTTTGCTTAATATCAAATTGGTTGAAATTGTTACATTGGCCCAACTCTAGTGTGAAGAATGAAAAAGCAAGATTGAGAGAGCTTAAATCCTGCCTACACTACTTCCCTCCCTACACAAACTTGGCCAATCATTGCACGATGTGGACATGCTTGTTGGGTTGTTAGTTTCAGAGAGTTAACTTGTCGGATGCAGGCACCCCCACTTCCAATGTTGGAAAGGTGTTTAACTGAGAGTTAAACTTAGAATTATTCCAAGTATTTGGCTTGGCTCCAGCCTGAATTTTAGCTGCCTTATTCTCCAACAATCAAGGATGGATGCATTTCTGTTCGTGCATGCATACAAATAGCACATATGTGGTCTGAAGAGAGAAAAAATAGAGGTAAGGAGCTGTGCCACCTCCGCTGAGTATTAAAGATGGGGATCATCTGTGTTGTAACAAGGGGTAATCAATGAGCACTCTTATCTCATTATGTTTTTCTATCCTTACCCAAGCAGCCATTACCCCTGTGGGCACTGCTGCCACTGCACTACTAACCTGTCATACCTGGTGTGCTCTACCACCCCCCACCCCCCACCATCCTTTGCGAGACATAATAAATGTTATTGTTGCCCTTTGCAGAGGAGTGTTAAATTGAAACAGCTGACACAAGCTGTCTGGCATTGCATCAGAGAACAGACACCCTCTCTTGCTATTTAGCCCTAAGGCTTTTGTAATCAAGTGGAAGACACTGGACAGGAAAGAGAAGATGGTATTAATGGTTCTATAATGGGTAAGAAAGAGGCAACCTAAATTGGGCGATGTCATGAATCAACTGAAATAAACTGTAAAGATGCTAAGCATGGTCTGGTTTAAAAATGGTAATGTATCTTGGGTTTTTAGGCTTTTTCTGAGCAGTGCAAGGCTTACCACCAGGGGTAGAGGGATAGTTTCAATGTGGCTCAAAAACAGAGGAGAGGCTAGGGATCAGACTTAACAGTAGCCTATGGTGAAATATTTACTCGGCCTAGATTCATATCTAATGAGCTTAAAGAAGCCCAGTTATGCAACAGAGCCAGTGTTAAATGTTTAATGTTGTGTTGTTGTGAACACACTGGAGAGACCTACACTCGTCTTTAAATGAGTTCATCTTGCTTCCCTCATACAAAGCCTTTGCAGAGTTTAGAATGAGCTCTTTAAGCTTGCTTCTTATGCAACCCTCTCCTAGTTGTCCTCTGAATATAAAACCGACTGAATCAATCAATTGCGGAGTCAAGTCATACTGGGCCCTGGCTTATCCTCCAATATGTCATACGCTGATTTGCTTAGAATGTTTTACAATGTTATTGCTGTTATTAATTATGCAGTGAGAGTCAGACTTCTACAGCTGCCTGATAAGTTATAAGTTCCCCTCTATATGTCTAACAGGTCTGTCTCGGTGGGAGCTGTTTGGTGATATGAGCAGCACTGAGCCATTGTTCCTACACGTCTCTAATTAGCTGCGAGTATGCCAGCTCTATTCATGTAGCTTGTCTTAAAGTCCTACACTTTAAGGAACCCACTCAGCACTCATCTGTGCAGATCTGTACCCTGGGGCTGGAGAAAGAAATCAAGGATAAAACAATGACCCATCTTGGTGGGAGAGGTTTTGATGAGCCTAATAATCCAGCAAAATCTGTCATTTAGAAAGGCTTTTTTTTTTTTTTAATTCTGTTTTTGAATACTTGTTTTTTTTTTTTGGCCTGGGCTGTGTCTGTGTCACTTAAGGCGAAGTGGCAGAAAAAGCGTAGTTGTGAGATTAATAAAGCCCTATGGTTCCTTAGGAAATGTGGTGTAAGTGATTCTGCTTTGTAACATGTGGTTTTGTTGCATCAGTCTCTGTTCAGAGTTTGACGTAACTCACATTCTTTGACAGTTGTCTGCAAACCCTGCCCCAATCAAATATGAAGATGAGTTGGGGAGCTGCATAAGAAGAAAGTTTAAAGGGCTCAGTTGCAGCAGCAGCATTTAAAAGACATCTACATAAAAGAAATTGTTCCAGTTGTGTTTGAAATGATAAACCTCTTTTAATGTTGATCTGAGTAAGGTAATCCCTCAAATCCATCTTGGGTTTTTTTCACACATTTTATTCTATTTCAAGAAAAGCCTCCAATCTGTGATCCTGGGGCCGTATTCACAAAGCTTCCTAGCACAAAGAGTCGCTCCTAGTGACAAAATTCTAAGAAAATTCATTGAATTCTGACATTTTCTTAGAATTCCCCCTTCAAGTCAAGACTAGGTCCTTGTAAAGATAAAAGGTATTCACAGAGCTTCTTAGTTTTTAAAAGAGGTCCTAAGGTGAATAACTGTTAGGTGTAGGGAGGAGGACTTTTAAGAGGCTGAAGAGTTTCTAAATCAGAGGAGAAAATGATGGAAACACAAAGAGGTTATAGAAATATTCTGCAAATGCTGGATGACAGTGAGTAAATGAAATGCTACAGATTAGATTGTGCAGGGATAATATGTGTGGTTGATCTCATTAAGGGTATGCACACATTTCCCACCTAACACTATAAAGACAGAAATAAAATGATCGCAATACTGAGATATTTGGAGAACTGGAAGTATGCAACAGTGCAGCAGTGATGACTTGAGTCTGTTTCAACCTTCCATCAGCAGAGTGATCACATTAGCAATGACAACACTTTCACTGTCTGCAGTTCATTTCATATCCACTGGGTGTCCACACCTTGCAGACGCACAAAAGGGCGTGTCTTTGACAACCAATCACATCTGTTAAATGAATGCATCACACATAGGAACGGGGTAAACCACACCATCTCATCCATCCATCCATCCATTAGGAACGGGGTAAACCACACCATCTCATCCATCCATCCATCCATCCATCTTCTAACCACTTCATCCTCTTGAGGGTCGCGGGGGGGCTGGAGCCTATCCCAGCTGACATTGGGCGAGAGGCAGGGTACACCCTGGACAGGTCACCAGACTATCACAGGGCTGACACATAGAGACAGACAACCATTCACGCTCACATTCACACCTACGGACAATTTAGAGTTACCAATTCATCCTCAGTACTTAAGGGTCTAGTGTGTAGGATTTAGTGGCATCTGATGGTGAGGTTGCAGAACTGAAACTTCCCCGTGTGCTAAGCGTGAAGGAGCGCTATGGTGGCCAAGGCAAAAATGCAAATGGTTCTTTATAGAGCCAGTGTTTGGTTAGTCTGTTTTGGGCTACTGTAGAACAACTTTGCGAACTCTGTGTAAGAGGATCTGCTCCGTATGTAGATATTAACAGCTCATTCTTACGGCTCATTTATGCTCAATGTTAGATGGAGAGATGGAGATGGATGCAGCCTTCTGTCCGTACTGTGTGTTCATTTTGTTGGTATTTGAAATTTGGTACAGAAAATTTGGTACAGAAAATCTGAATAATGACGATACCAAACAAATCAGTAATATAGTAAAAAAGAATTCTCCGTCTACGTCAAGATGATTGTGATAGCCGCACAGACCACTGCAGCACAACGGCGCCTCTGTTTAAAAGTGCAATGTTATTCCTCACCGTCCCCTGGTTTGTTGTTGTGTGAAACTTTTGACTCTGACCTCTAGTGCCATCTATTGGCTGTATCTATGCCATCATAACAGACGCATGGAAGTATGAGGGCAGCCTGAAGGTAACAAAAACACAAGGATTCTTATTTTCAGTTGATTGTAAACTAATATATTTACCATTTCTGCCAGTAGACACCCCTACAGTAAGTCCTACACACTGGACTTTTAAATACAATACTTGTAAAAGTATTTGGGATTGTGGAATGTAAACTCCTAATCCAGGTTCCCAATCAGTGTTCAACATACGCATTCTGCATAGGTACATTCATCAGTTTGTAGTTAGTAAAGCAAAACAAAAAAAGTGATGTTACATGGTATAAACATACGTATTCACTGTAATTAAATTGAAATTCTGGTCATGCATAACTGCTGATTAGACGGAGAAGCTAAATTCAGCAGTGGTGAAGGCAGCAATGATCAGGCAGCCGAAAACCTTACTGGGTTTTTCCTCTGAGGTAACTGGGTCAGCCCAACAACACAAAGAGAGGCTTGATGCGAAGAGGCTGAGACATTGTTGCAATGCCTGCACACAGTTGTAAACCTGGACAGAAATAGACTCATAATTAATTAGTAATTAATTATATAAACTAGAAAAGCACTCAGAGAGTGCAGACCTCCGCCAAGTAAGTGATATTCCCTCCCCCTCTGCATCAGATTTTGCAGCCTGCATCACAATTAGGTTATTTGCATCACTACCATTATTAGTTAGGTTATATATGCCTTCACCATGGAGACACTGTGGTGTATTTATTTCATTTTTATTTTGTACCAACACAGAATATAATGTTTTTTTGTATTTTTCACTTTCTTTTTTCCAACACAGAACATTAATTTCAAATTTAGAATTACAACAATATTTAGCAAGTAGAACGAGACGTGCTTTCCTGCCACCAGATGGCGCTATTTTCACCATCTTAATTGCTGCTGAGGCTGTCAGACCATAGACTTTATTTATAATTTTATCCACTTTGCTTCAACCGATCACCACCAAAATTTTATCATCTGTTCCTTGTCCCATTATCCACCTTTCCTGAAAATTTCCGTCAAAATCCGTTCCTAACTTTTTGAGTTATTTTGCAGACAAACAAACAGACAGACAAACGAACAAACAGACAAACAGACCAACGCCGGCAAAAATAGAACCTCCTTGGCGGAGGTAATAACTGGACGTCTTATGTCCTATTTTCTCCCCTTTATAGGTGGGGTACCACCAAAGGTGAACGTAGGGGTACAGAAGGCCTACGCGTGTCAGGTAATAACAACTGAAACAAATTTTGTGGAATTAAAATACTAAATATTACAAAAGTACATTTGACTTTGTTACACATATTACTGCTGACATCACTGTCATTCTGGATTTATGGTACCGCTGCTCCCAGCTGACGATTGCTCAATTGATCATGTTCTACTCTAATTGCTAAAATTACTCGTAAACCCATGCTGGAGTGCAGAATGGTTAGAGGCTTTAAAACATAATCCTATGATGCTGTGAGTAGAGCTTTCCCTGGTGCATGTTTTAGAGCTTTGCTGTGGGTTTTAGCAGACTACACAGGTTTTCTCTTGCTGCACAGCTGTGTGAATGTGTGTGCTGGGCGAAGGGGGGGCAGCACACCTTATCTTTGGAATACAAGACAAAGTCTAAGGTACAACCTTCACGGACCATACAGAGAAATCTTCCCTCCATCACCAGAATACTAACACCAATCTACCACGATTGCCACCCCCTCTTGCTAAGCCAAACAAGGGGCGTGATTGAGCTCAGTGAAAGTTTTGTTATGTTGACTGCAAAATATTCTCTTTAAAGCCTTCATTCTTAAAGTCCTCCCTTGAAACCTGGGAGGTAAAAACATAACAAAAGGGAATTTGCCATCACTGTCGTTTCTCTCGCAAAGAAACGTTAACAAGGAAGTAATTCAGAGGGTGTAATTTAAGTGGGCTCATCAATCAAGCTTACATATATGAGGATTTAATGTGATTCAGAGGTAGACTAATTAGTGTGCGAAGCTCATATTCTTCTCTGTTAAGACATAAACGAATATCCCACCATTTAGCCACAACTTCTGATAATCAGGATTTAAGAGACATTCATCATGAACAGACCCTTAACACTTACAGCGCTTTAAAGTAAGTGGCCAGTGTTGCAGCTGTGATAAACCATAATGGGCTGAAGTGGTTACATTCATACATTTTTTTTAAAAATATATTTTTTATCACAAAAATGAAATTTAAAAAAATGTCAGTGTTTATTTCTTAACAATTAAAACAGGTAAAACACGGGTTAAAAAACTGCATGGAAGAAGGATTCTAAAACCACCACTTGCAGAATGAACACATTGCTGTTTTCCAATCCACTGTTCCTGTGTTTATACTTTACAAAAAGGTAAATATAACCATAGGTGGAAAGACTATGAAGCAAAAACTAACCATGTAAAAATACTCACAGCATTCAAACCTTACCCATTAGAGGTACGAAAATATTAGCAGAAAAAAAATCCTCAGTATCAAAAGTAAAAGCATTCATTCTACAGCGAAATTGCCCCTGTCAGTGTTTCATGATTTCATTTTTTATATCAGAATAATTTGTGCTGATGCATAAACACGTTAGAAGCATTTCAATGTTGTAGCTCACAGAGGTGGAATTTAATTTTTAGTTATGAATTAGTCTTATGCAGTTAAAACTAGGGATGCACAATATGGATTTTTTTTTTAAGATGGATTTTTTTTTACTTCTTATGGCTGATACCGATAATTTGTAATCTTTTGTATCTTTTAAAATAACTTCAAAAGCTGTAGTTTATGCAGGTAAGAAGGTACGAAAGGCTAAGATGTAGTGAGCAAAAGTGGATGATTTAATATTCCAGAGCTCTTACCTAACAGTTCTGACTCTTTAGTGTTCTTTTTTTTTTTTTTTTTTTTTTTTTTTTGGCGAAGTTCATCAAAAAACTTCACAAACATACTTTAGATTTATAGAGCGTTGTGCCTAAGATTTCAAATTGAATGCTTTGACATAATCTGTCAAATTTGAGATGTCAGTGTATTAAACACAAGTAAATGAAATAAGTGCATAACTCAATACAAAAATAGGGGGAAGGCAGCAGCTGCAGGGACAGTCCTTCAGCTAGGCATCAAGGCATAACCAGTGTAAGGGCAGCAACAGAAAGTTATCAGACCCCCAAAAGAATTGTGTTGTCTTCCTCTTAAACTGTGAAAAACTTCCACACTGGCTGTTCGGTTCTCTAGTTGGTATGCTGCTCTTCTTCTGCTGCTGTGTGTTTATTAATGCTGTAGATGCCGCATCAGTTAAGTCAATGAAAGCAATTTGGCTTTGTATTATCGACTCTATTTATCGTCTGTATAGTTTATAGTAGGAATAATTATTAAGAGTATAAATTTCCCATCATTGGCCAGTAATCTATTGGCTGGATATTTATTTTGCATCTCACAATTGCATTTTAGTAAAATACTTGAATGAATGTTCTTATTTGCCACCACTGGATATCTATAAATTCACTGTATGGTATTGGATATATGCCGTTTAGCTACTAATGTAGATGTAATCAGAACCAGTTTATTGAGAGAGTGGTTGATTAACTATTATGCCAATATTTAGTGATTTTGTGTCCCGTTAAATTAAGTGGTCCATCCATCTACCTGTTTGACAGGTCAAGTTGGAGATTTGTTTTAATGGTAATGCAACATATATTGATGAACAGCTTAAAATCAGACAGAAGTGAAATGTCTAATATGGTTGCCATCAAACCAGTAAGCTGATATACAAGATCCAACAACCACAGTATGTCAGACTTGTCGTCATCATCAACAATAGGCTAATGAGCCAACTGACTGTCATGATAACCTTTTTCATTCAATGCATTTTCCCTTAATAGTTTTATAGGCAGGTTCACATACGTATGTGTGAGGTCTGTCTGCTCTTGGAGACGGGATAGCTCGGTAAATGATTCTAAAACTCATGAGGTGAATAGAGGCTGTCAAACAATAGGTGACTGTGTTGAAGCAGCATGGAAATACATTATGGCAATCGTTTCTTTACAGATGGCAACTCAAACGGTTTGATGGCCTGGGAAACAATTAAGCTGCACAATCACTACTGGAATGAGATACTACTACAGCTAATGGGGTGGTGTCTTGCTGTCAGAATGGTATTTACCACACACCGGAACGGGGCGCATGATGAGCTGAGGCTCTGTGAGGCATTAAGAATGATTCCTGGACTGATCTGACTGTTATTTAATTTTTAAAAGTGTGTGTGTGTGTGTGTGTGTGTGTGTGTGTGGGTGGCATGGAATTGTTAAGGAAGGTAACACTTGGTATACTGATACATACTACAAATCATTTTATGCACATCCCCACTATACTAATGTGTAATTAAATAAAATATGGAAAAAAGCTCTAACACCTTTTTTCATAAGCAAACCTTCTCAGAATTTTATTTGAACATGCCTGTTATTTATATGGCCAAAAATCTGACCGGGCCCTTTAACAACCCGTTGTCCACAAATGGCAGTTGGCCTCCAACAACTCTGTGACTCATCCCGAAGGGATGTACTGTCTTCTAAGCCCTGCTTGCTCCTCACCTCCATAAATAATTCATTTAGCACAGCATGAAAAACGCATGTCAATTAGCCAGGTTTATTTTTTACTCCAATGAAAACAGCGGGCCTCTCTTCATGCCAGCTAGAGGAATGTAGTGAAACAGTGCATTATTTAGTATTTCTGGACATGGCTGTACGGACTATATGGCCTCATTCTTATTTAAAAAAAAAAGCTGGAACAAAGTCTGACAGTGTCAGTTATTCTGTTTGATTTGCGGAGACATATCTTTTTTTTAATTGGTGGGGATGGATGCTAAGTTTGCCTGCTGTGTTTCTGCTGTGATTGGCTTTAGTTTCTATTACTCCTTCTCGTGCCCTCATGTTCTATGTATTAACATTGGTAGCTGAAAGTAAGTGGAACTCCTCAAGGAGCTGGCTCATGCTTTCCCTGCTGTCTGAGTTTGCAACAACACCATCAGTTCCACCAATAGGCAACACAATTACTTGAATCTACACTGACATTTAGAAAATCCTCAAAAAGAATTCAATGACAACCTAAGCTGCAGTGGACTCTTAACGTGCTGGTGTGTAGGATTAGGTTGTGTCTATAGGTGAGGTTGCGGAACTGAAACCTCCCTATGGAATTGACTGCTCTCAGTCAATGTATGTTGATGTTTAAACTTTCCATGTTCAAACTAACTGCTAATTCTTAACCTTTGATACAGCAGTTGACTGATCACCTGAAGGCCACCTTATTAGTGGTGTTGTGAATGAAAGTGAGTTCTAACACTTCCTTTTGAGTCTTATAGTACATGGCTTGGTAATAAGTTTTCTCTGTCACCCAGCCAGTCTCACCAGGTGTCCTGGAACAGAACTGAAAGAGACCTGTTACTGAACATGACATCTATTTAGGATCTGGAGTGATGGTTAGATCTGGAACATACATTTATAGTATCTATTGACAGAAGCAAGCCTTCAGTGTGATTATTACATTCTGATTTACATTCTGTGTAAAAAATCTTATTGATATCCAATGCACAGTACTGTTTGCCTGACATCAGACAGAACTGTCAACTTGTTAAACTTCGTCTCCATCTTAAAGACTAACATCGCGTCTACTCTAAATGATTTTTTTTGGGGGGAAAAGGGACTCAATTTTCCATGCAAGTCCACTATTGGTCTGCACCAGTGGAAATAAGGAACTCCGGACGTCACTCTGTCAGAAGACTCCACTCGCAAATATCTGCATGGGACTGAGCTCGAAATGCAACAATGCCGGTGTGTATTTCCAAAGTGCTGTCAGTCACAAAGGGGTTCAGCCTTTTAGACAATTCCTCCATTCATCATGCATGCACAGAGCGTCCTCTCCCACCTACCGCTCCATTAGGTCCCAGGGAAGCTGAGCCTCCCTGGAAGTTACGATTTTGTCGCATTTATCTAATGACCGTCTCGCTTTGCTGCATGAAAAAAACTTGCTCAGCGTTGTCTCATAGGAATGCTTGGAGGCTCCGCGTCCACCGTGCTGACACGAGAAGGTATGACAGGGAGGTCACGTTTGAAAACTGGTGATAAACAGCTGACGTTTGAACATCATAGTCATGATGTTAACCGCATCCCAGCAACTACAATGTTGGGTAATATTGAAAAGACAAGTCGACTTGAAACAGCCTTGACTCCAGCATCTATCTTGTCTTGCTCACAATTGTTATTACTCCTCATTTCTAGTGCCCTGCTTGACAATGGCGTTAGTCCTGCCCATGGTGCTGATTGGTTAATTAGTCCCCGTGGACTACGAATCAGTCAACTTGAACTCAGTGGAATGAGCTGATTCAAAGGTTTGGACCCAGGCACTAGTACTGTAGCTATCATCACGACATGTGAGATTAGGGACAATATGAGATTATGTGAGATTAGTTTTGCCTAATGTAAGTTTTCTAAAGGTAGCAGGGAAGAAGGTAAGGGTTCGAGCCCTGACTCCTTCTGTCTGCATGTCGAAGTTTCCTTGAGCAAAACATTGAACACTAAGTTGCTTCCTATTGGCAGGCTAGCGCCTTGCAAGGCAGCTCCACCAACATCCATCTAGTTGTCACCTGGATGGATGGTAGCCTTACTTAGGAACTCCACAAAGGGCTTCCAGGTCTTGTTAAAGGATTTACTGGTGTCTTTAAGTGAAAATGTAATCTTTTGATGTGATTAAGGATCTCCTTAAGCCAACTATTGTGTGAGGGGAGAAGAGAATGCATCCACTTAAACAAGATGAGGCGTCCAGCTAATAGAGTTGTAAAGGCTAGAACACACCGTTTTATCAATGGAACGTTCGGTACTGCAGGTGGTGGGACTCCGAATAGGGCTGTGAGAGGTTCAGAGTTAAGATTCATGCCAAAAAAAAAAAAAAGCCAAACTGGTTAATTTTGGACAGGGGCAGAACATGTGAGTATGGTAAGCAGGTGACTTCTGCACCTATTACAAATATCACTGGTGTCTGGAAAGACTCTTGTCAGTCGGGCATTTGTATAATGTACCCTGAAAAGAATATTACACTGTAACAAGAGTGTACTAAATCAACTATATGGTCCTACCTGTCATCAGGTATTGGCACACCAATTTCTTGCACCCAAATCTGCTTCAAATGGGCTGTTGAATTTGAGGTTCAGGGAGTAAATGGAGTTGTAAATTATGGAGCTGGAGCGTTTCTGGATAGGTGCCAAAGCCAGAGGAGAATCCAACAGGGACCCAGGAGGGTGGTTAGGAAAATGGGGGTAGTTTAATTTAATGAAATTTCCTACTAAAAAAGTGTGATTTGGGCAGGTCAAACCTAGTTGAGAGCTCTGTGAAATCAGTAAAGAGACAGTCTTTATAAAAACCTTTGATTTGCAGTAAGCTCTCATCTTGCCAAAGACAAAAAGTAGAGTCTGAGGAAGAGGGTGGAAACAAATGATTTTTAAAAACTGGGCAGGAGGTAGTGGGTTAGTCCAGCTCAGAGTGTTTACAGAATTGTATCCAAATCTTGACTAAGTTGGTGACAGCTGGGTTGAAACACTGGCTCAGTAGCTCTCTTGAATTACAAGCCCAGACGCCCCCATTGTTGTCCCAACTGTAGTCCAGCAATGTCCAGCAAATTTTCACCTCTTAATACTGAAAATTAAGGAATACTTCGCACATCTGTTTTCAAACAGATGCGTAGGAGACGTATGTGAAGAATAAAACTTGTAGAAAAGACTCCCGCACACTGTTTAACTTGCAAAAATAATGATTTTTATGCTGCTGCAGCGTTTCGTGACTAGACCATCATCAGGCAAACAGTTTTGTAACAAAGAGGAGCCATCTTAAGTAGGAGTGGCTGTGAGTTTGCAAGTAGTCACATTACCCACGTGCAGTAGGAAGACATCAATAAGTTAACGATCAACATTATGCATAGAAATAGAGGAACAAAGATGCAAAATTAAAAACAGCTTGATGACAGTTCTAAATGTACCCCTAAAATATTACATTAGATGGGTATGTTCTTGAGAACAGATGCTTAAATTCTTATTGTTAACCTACATTCTCTATAAATACACATCCAAATCTTGAAGGTACATAAAAAATTGCAGCAGCATTAAAATCATTATTTTTGCAAGTTAGACCGTGTGTGGGAGTCTTTTATACAAGTTTTATACCTCTTAATACTGAACATTTGACCACTGGTGAGTGTCACTCATTGTATGTCACTCATTGGGTAGCTCAGTCCATAGGGACTTGGGTTGGGAACCGGAGGGTCAAGTCCCCGTCAGGACCAAAATATGGAGCGTGGACTGGTAGCTGGAGAGGTGCCAGTTCACCTCCTGGGCACTGCCGAGGTGCCCTTGAGCAAGGCACCGAACCCCCCACTGCTCGGAGCGCCTGTCATGGGCAGCCCACTCTGACATCTCTCCACTTAGTGCATGTATAGGTCTTGTTTGTGCATGTGTGTTCGGGCCTGTGTGTAAAAAAAAAAAAAAACAGTGAAAAAATTTAATTTCCCTTCGGGGATTAATAAAGTATATTTAAAAAAAGTGTGTCGTGGTTTCAACTTAACCTCGCTAAAAATAGAGATGTTTTTTTTGTTTGTCAGTCTGGAGTAATTTTGTTCACTCAAGAAAGGTCATATAGGAACTGAGATCTCTGTGCACTCCTACAGGATTCAAGGCCAGCAGACCCATAACTGATGATCAGTTTTTCATAATAACGGAGTAGAGTTATATTTAACAATGCACTTTAATCAAAGTGGGATTTGCAGACATACTGCTCAGGACATAGGGGTCTACCTGGAGAGTTATTGTCAGCAATGAACACCACAAGCCATCCTGTTGCTTGGTTACTGTGCCTGCAGTGAATCGTGACTCTGATGGCCTTGGGCTGCTGGGGTAGAATTAGCTCAACTGAACAGGATTTGAGACTTTGTAGAATTTGATATTTTCTGCGTGTGACAGCCAGTCAAAGGAAAACAAAAACAAAAAAGTGCAATTTTTCAATTCTGTCTGACATAGCAAGAAGTCATGAATATATTTAGATTTCTCACTAATTCTCTCTCGTTCTCTCACTCCTGCTGTTACATTCTTGGCCAAAACCGAAGCCAAGAAAACTTCAATTATACTCTACAAATTACGCTAAACTAAAATCTGGGAAAGTGGCTACTATAGGGTGAAAGTTTACAGAATGTTGGCCCACACCCCAGCTCTGCTTTCTAATTAGCAGTCAATGGCAAAATCAACTGTATTTTGAGTTGATGTAGCTGCATATTTCCTCCATGTTTTCCCTATTGATTGTCAGTATTGGCACTTTTTCCCTTATTGACTATAAACAAACACAAAGTATCTTAGCTTTATTAACAAATAAGATAAGAATAAGGAAGAATAGCATGCTGACAGGTCAGATGATGCTACAGCAATGCTTGGAATCGACCGCCTGACCCCAGGTCGATGCCCTCGTGCAGTACATTTAATAGAGTTAGCTTCGAATTTATTCTGTTAAAAGGTGAATGATCCAGTAAGGTTTGCTTTGACCCAGGCTGTCCTCCCTCCCACAGTAAATGTCATGTTGGCAACCAAACCAAGGGTTATGCAGTAACTGCTTCTGTATTATTAAAAAAAGACAACTGGTGCTCTTCAGCTACAACCCTTGGTGTGTGTGTGTGTGTGTGTGTGTGTGTGTGTGTGTGTGTGTGTGTGTGTGTGTGTGTGTGTAACTCAGTGAGTTTTTTAATGATGAAGCCCCTCTTGGATACGACTAGTTCACAACGCTCGTTCACGCACATGTTCACTAACAGAGCATCGCTATTTGCTGTTTCAAACATCAGTCCTGACTTTTGCACATTCCAAAACAGCTACAACACTAATTTAGACATCTGTTTCTGAATAATGAAACAGTCCTGAGGGCTCCTGTATTAGACGTAACATCAGCTACTACTACGTGGCGGCAATAAGCACGGTTCACCACAGACTCTCAAATGAGAAAAATAAGCAGTATCATCCTTTTGTGAAGAGGTGGCGTAGAGCAGTGGTGGAATGTAACTATGTACATTTACACAAGTACTGTCCTTAAGTACAGGCAGTATATACATTTGTTAAGATTAGCTCCACATTTACTAGGTCCAACATTAGTGACACTTGCATGCTGACTAAGTGTAGACTGTAGCTATAAGCCTGCCTTTGGCAACCTGGATATTGAGGCCGGCATTCTTTCTTCTGTTATTTGCATGTCACTGTTTCCAAAGTCCCTACGGGGAAACAGCAACTATTATCTCTGAGCTGACAACCTACATCCTGGAAATGACAAGTTTTGCTGAAGATTTTGATCATGCAATAAGAGTTGCCCACTTTGTTCTTTTGGTGAATTGTTTTAAAGATACACAATGAATAAAACAACTTGTGAACGCTTCTCAGAAAATCTCAGAGCGTGTGTCAGTGAGACTGACTTCACCAGCATACGGATCTGTTCCTAGTGAGCTCTTCCAGGACTAAAGCACAGTCAGGCTTTACCTCTAGGTCACCAATCATCAAATTCTGTTTTTTTTTGGGTTTTTTGAGTCAAAATACGTCTGTTTTTGTTGCTCTTGTTTTTCGGAGAATGAGCCATTTTAATGAAAGTGCTCCACCAAAACAAGTCTAACTGCACCAGGGGTGTCAAACTCATTTTAGTTCATGGGCCACGTACAAACCGATTTGATCTCAAATGGGCCAAACCAATAAAAACATTGCACAATAACCCATAAATAACATCAGCTGCAATTTTTTCCCTTTCTTTTTGTGTTAAAGTACAATTACATTCTTTGGATGTCCATCCTTTTACAAAACAGATGAAAAGCCTGAGATGTCTTAAGAAAAATATGTCCAATTTCAACAATATGTCTCAGTTTTTCCACATTCAGGCAGTGTACTTCTCACTGTCATTACACGTGCATTTATCCATACATTTCCTGATACAGATACAGGTGTGATACAGTCAGATACAGATTCTTTTGCACTGAAGTTGCTGATTGACAATATTTTCAACAATGTTCAATATCTGTAAACATGCTCAAAATAAGAGAACTACATTCTGGGCAGGGCTGAAAAGCCTCTGAAGCAGAATTTTAAATAAGGTAGGCTACGCATGTTTAACTTGCTCCTGAAACCTGCCATCTCTTAGTCTAGTAATCTATTGGGCCCAATTGGACCCCTTGGGGAGCCGGTTCTGGCCCATGGGCAGTATGTTTGACACCCCTGCCCTACACCAACACTATTTTGCAAGGGCACCGTTGCTCCATCTTGGGTCTTGAATCACCTAAGACGATTGTGATTGCTTTAAAGAAATAAAAGTAACACAGTGGGATTTTTCCCATATAGCAGAATCATAATGTGTGCTTCCGGACATTTCTCTGGAGCTGACACAGCACTTTGGAGACAGGTATGAGACACAAGTGACACTTAAATACATCACCAATTATAGTCTAGTGATAAAATATTTATTCTGCAAAATGAATGCTTTTATTTTTGCTACTTCAGTTATATTTTGATGCTAATACTTTTGTACTTTGTAAAGTTTCAAATGCAGGGCTGTTACTTGAAACGGAGTAGTTCTACACTGCGCTATTGCAACTTATATTTAAGTAAAAGATCTGCATACTTCCTCCACCACTCGCTTGCAGTCACAGTGAGACCACATTTACTGTGTAAACAAGAACTGCCCTTCTCTACCTTTCGGTTTATTTAACTTTAAATTCTGCAGCCAGATAGGGATGTGCTATTTGTGGATGTTGCTTAGTATCTTCTGTTACCTGCAGAAGCCGAGGCACAGACGTGAGGCTGGTAAACTTGTGTCAAATAGCTGGAGGAAGGTTGCCAAGGATTTGCAGGCAGATCAATATTAGCGGTCTTTGGAGGGTTGTGCTGTCTGTAAATGGAACCTGAAGCAGTTATGCTAGCAGGGGCACAAAATAGCTTAGACTAACTGTATAGCCTCATAATAACATTAGCCTTGTGTTAGGCAGATAGTGTATTGGAATCAAATTGTTGTTTATTTCTGTGTTTAACCTTGTTGTTTTATTTGCCCCGACGGCATGATCATGCCCTTGATGTGTATGAATGATTTTAATATGCTTTAATAAGATTTTATCAGGGTTTCCTGGATATTTAAAGGGTGTTAAGAAGGTGTCTATGAAGATGATGGTTCACAGTTGTAAGTTTTACTGGCTGTTTCTCATGGTAGATATTGACTTTGCTTCTGATTTGACATAACTAATTTAAGTATTGAAACGTACATTCTTGACTGTTTTAATCTACAGAGGGAAGCAAAACAGACTTTCTGCCCTTTGGAGAAAAGTGTGGACTCTTTGAGTCATAGTTTTTGCATTTTCATGTATCTACATAGAGGCGCCTGTAAAGAAAATTCTTAACTGAAGAATAGCCCAAGGCAAAGGGATATTCTGCTTATTTTCAACCTGCTGTGTGTCATAACAGTGTGAGCAGTATGTGTAAATAAACTACATTAGATTTACCCCAATCTTGCCAGCGCTTAGATCTCCCTGCTCATTTGATTTTTGCTGGTTTTAGGGCTGTAGATCTAACTACAGATTGTACTTCCTCATTTTTGAAACCCTGCCACCACCACCGACACAAAAGCCCAGTTCAGAGCAAAGATTCACGACAAGACGAGTTGAAACATGCAAGTACTTGCAATGCGCCGTTCTGCAACGTTCTTAAAACCTGCCGGTTCACACCAACGTAACTAGATGAGATGGTGTATCATCTCTGTGCAACAACTCTCTGTACCTCCGTTCTGATTTTCAGCTTTTCAGGCTTATTTTGTGGCTGAATATAATTTGTAGCTTCTTAAAATAAGAATGAGGATAGTGATAGTGAGATACTGGCTACAGTTGCATTTGTAGTAATGAAACGGCAAAAAAACAAAACGAGCATCAGATGGACTGTATTTACAATAATTACACCACAATAATATGAATAACCAGAGCCAATTAATCAGTCAGTGAGAATGTGTGTGTGTGTGGGGGGGGGGCATAAGTACATACAGTGAGCCGCAGCGGGGACCCACCGTGCGACACCGGCACACTGCAAGGACAGAAACAAGGGTTTGCCTGGGGTGATTGGCTGTTGAAACAGGTGATGTGCTTCACGTTCTAAACCCCGCCGCAGGGGATTTGACCAGCTGAGTTGTAGTTGACACCATCAGCTGGCCTGAGACTGTCCAGTTCACAATGCAATGTTCTAAAATGCTTTTCTCTTGTAAAACTAGGCTGCACTGATTAAATATAAACCAACATTCTGTAAATGCATTGCTTCTTTCTCACCTAAAATGTTTTCAGAAACATACTTTAGTGCACTGTTTAGCTGTAAAATGAGAGTTTGTGAACAGAAAGTAGGTGCCATTCTGCTTCCTGTATTGTGTATAAAGAGGTTGAAAAGACTTGAGATCAAATAGCCATATATAGTCATATAGCACCAATTTCAAAAGTATTTGTGTCTTTCTACTGCATAAACAGACCAGTTTTATGAAAAGACGCTCCAGCAGCGTAATACCTTTTAAAGGTAACCCCACATTTCTGTCAGATTGAGTTGTTTTAGAGGGTTTGCTATTGCTGTGATTTTAAAATGCATGCTGTCGGCATTACAGACTTAACTGATAGAATCTCTAACGCAAGTCTTTTTTTTTTTTTATCTGTTTCAGGGTCAGTATGCTATATTTTTGTATTAACCTCTTGGACAAAACTATTCTTTGACTTGGTGCTTAACAGTGATAATCCCTTGTTCCAATGCTGTTGCGCTATCTGTGTGTGAATGGCCTGTTTAAAGCAGAGGCTGTGGTGTGGGAGGAAAGGCATGCTGATTTTAATGCATGTCCAGTACAAACACACACAAACACACACACGCACAGAAATCATGTGAGATAAGACTTTGCATTTCAGTGGATTCTTATATAACACAAACATAAACATAAACAACAACAAAATGTATTGCTATGCAGTGTACACTTTAACACACTTGGAGTAGGATGTTTTAAAATGCAGAGCAGGTTGAAACACAGATTCAGTTTGAAAAATACAGTATACACACACAAAATCCAAATATATAAACAGATCAGTTGTCATCAACTTCAAACTTTAAAGCTTTGGGCTCCAGGCTGGACCTCTTGAACAATAAAAGTTCCTTCTTATCCTTCTTACATTACATCATATATTCATTACAGCTACATTACCTTAATGTATATATTGTTAAGGGCCATGCATATAGTACATGTTTACTATATGGTGCATTTTCATCCTTATTTGAAGTCTAAAACAGAATGTATGAATGAGACCAAATAAATAGAAAAGGAAACTGGTCAAAAAATTGGTATTAAAATGAGCACAGTGAAAATAACGCTATTTAATCACAGTTAAAGAGGCCCCAAGAATAAAAATAATACAAAGAAAATAAACCACTGATCTCACATAAAAGGAAAAAAAGGCAGTAAGAAACACTTCCACCCTTGCAACAATGCCCTCATGGACTTGTATAAGTGAAATATGTAATTACTCTCTCTGGTACCACTTAAGTCGTACTTTAAAGTGAGTTAGAAGTTGTAACTGTTTATCAATAATAATGAATTCTTTCATGCCTTATTGCTCATAAGACATTTATAAGAACAATTTTTGGACTGACAGGTTTTCAAACATTCCTCTAGCTGGTGTTAATCCTCCAGCAAGACACAGGCAAGAGGCTTCCTGTAAGAGTCCGTTTGACCTTCAGAGAAACACCTGCAGATCATCTGCTCCACAATCCATTTCTTTTGACAGCATATTAATATTAACAATGCAAGACTTTCCTTACTGTAAAAACCCTTTCTTAGTTATTACCATTAATCAGTGTCCTGTTGGAGGATTGACACCAACTAGACTTTTCACAACCTGGCAACCCAAAATTTGTCAATGTTTGTTATCTGTAAAACATTAATGAATTAATTGATTTATAAGTAATATAAAAAACATTAGTTACAACTTATAAAACTCTTAAAAAAGGTAACTTATTAAACAGTGGTACCAAATTTGTCAGGATGCATCAACATCGTTAATGACAGTATTTTAGTCAGACTGCAACTCTTACCACTGAAATAACTCCACTCCTTCCTGACACAACAGGATGGTAAAACAGAAGAACTTTAAGAAACCGTATTCTGAACGTTTGCTCCCAACTGATACTGCTGTTTTACAAAGGAATCCCAAGGGAATGGAAGGAAGCTTTACCCCTGCTGGGTGGCCCCTCGTTGGCTTTCTTTCTGCCGGTAGTGAAAGAGGCTGGTGGTGTCGAGCTCACCTGCATGGCAGATAGCCTCTGCAAACAGCTTCACCACCTAATACCCACAGAAGAATAACATCAAGCTGAAGCTCATCAAGTAAGAGAGACAGACATATGTATGTAAATGTAAGTTTTCCCCAGTCAATCACTACAGTTACATGCATAAAATCTTCATTTTTTTTGCCCTTATTAATCAAAGAAAAAAATCCTTCTATGCTTTTTACATGAAATAAATATTCCACTTATATTCCTGTTTGCATGCAGCCATGTTACATGGATATTCCTTCAACTACCTTCTTGAAAAGGTCGGGATTGTGATATTTGTGCATATACAAAAACCTATATATCCAAGTCTTTCATAATGCGTAAAAGTAGGTGTGTTCCTCCTTCTAACCAGCACTGTGGGCTTTCTTTTGGGCATGCATCTCTACCTCAGCCTTGCAAACTGTTGGCAAGTTGGTTTGTGTACAATGTATCCGTGACAATGCACAGAGCTGACCATAGTCAGGCAACCGACCCCTCCAAAACCCAAACTGAAACGAATATTGTGAATGTGCTATATTAAGCCCCATTTCCACCGAGCAGTACAGTATGGTACAGTTATGTTTGGTACGCTTCTTTTCTGTTTCGACTGTGAGAAGTTGTGGATGTTACCAATAGAACCGTTCTATACATTCCCAATTATTGGTCACCCCTCTGTTGGGGTACCTAGCACACGGTGGTAAAAGGTGGGGTAGGTCCCGCTCTCGGGAATCATGTGGTGATCTAACCCCCCAGTTCCAACCCCTGATCCTGAGTGCCAAGCAGGGAGGCAATGGGTCCCATTTTTATAGTCTTTGGTATGACCCGGCTGGGGATCGAACCCACAACCTCCCAGTCAGGGCGGACACTTTACCGCTAGGCCACTGAGCTGGTGTTTGATGGAAACGGGGCTTATATGTTCAAAGAATGCTCCAAAAACCCAAATAACACTGGCATGTCCCACATGTCTCATTTGGAAAATGCTTCATTCAGAAAAAGGCCTAATTCGGAATATCCAAACAGAAAATGCTGTTTTCATGACCTGTATCAAATTCAGAATACTCTCATATTCAGAATGATAGTGGAATATAACTGTGCATGTATACGTGCCAGTCAGTGGCAGTGTGACAGTTACTTACCTGGTAATTGGTAATGAGGGGAACACCGTGGTCGACAGCCATCCTGCGAATGGCGAAGTTGTCCTTCAGGTGGCGTGTGTTGTTATTGGGCAAGTTCACCACCAGGTCGATATGACCCTCGCTGATCAGTCTATAAAAACAGTGTCAGAGATGAAATCAACAACCAACCCTGTGGCTCTTTAAAATTGTGTCCCAATGGCTCTCAATGAGCCCTTAATAGATGGGTTGGGTTGTCCATACTGTCCAGTTTTAGCTTGATGTGCACATAGACAAGCCTTTGCTAATATGTCTGCTGTGTGAACTTGTTCAACTAAAAGTATTTGAGGGCTCTGCTGCTTCAAGTCTGAGAGTTTGCCTCCTGGTGGTGAAAAAATTACATGCACACTGTTGGCCTGATCTTCTCTGTACACACACTCACAATATGTGTCAATTTAAGCTACACCTGTCTCTTTTTTTAGGCTAGTTGGGTTCAACACACATAATTGTCATCCAGTTTCTAGAACAATTAAAGCTTGAAAGGAAGTGAAAAAGAAAGTTTAGTTAATTATAAGTTTCCTTGTTTATAAGATGAGTTTCTGTCACAGGGAGTTTAGAAAATAATGTAAACAACTCGCAAAACAAGGAGAATTAACCCAATATTACCCTCTGCCGCACAAGTGCTTGAATTGATTTTGCTTATTTCCTAAATATAATACTTAGAGCATCTCTCTGTCACACGCACACACATACACACACAGTAAAGCCCTGGCAGTGTTGACTTTTTCATTTGAAGGCCTTTGACAGACAGCATTGAATTAGGGCTGAATTCTGAAAGGAAATATGGAGGACAGACAACAGTAACGACAAAGGTCATGTTCCTCTCTATAAAGACTTCGCCTCTCTGCCACCTCGCACAGCTGATGCCTGCCAGCCAGCCTTGTGTGTGTATGTGTGTGTGTGTGTGTGTGTTTGTAGTTTGGTCTGGGCCTGTTAAATCCCCTTCACCATCTCATTTCCAAACATATGGTCCAGATGGCTTTCATTGTAGCACGATCATGACTTGTTTGCAGAATCATTACCTGAAAATTGCAGTCAGTCGGCCTGCTACAGTTCTTCAATGTTTCTACAATGTTTAAAAAGGTTGGACTTTTGACAACTGAACAATGACGGAAAGAAACTCAGTCAGCTTCACTTTAACCGCAGTCAACTAAAATGTCAATTAAAGCTAGTTTAAATGATACAAAAAAGTACAAGTTATAATTTGCTTTACTGTTGCCCATGGGCAAATGGAAACCAAGATGCTTCAGCCTCTTTTTTTTATTTCCCCAAACTTGCTTTGACACTGCTCTGACAAGACTTTCCTCATCCTTCCTAATTCTGGCTAATGCAATGGCTGTGGACTTCTAAGTCTGCTACATCTTCTTTGATCTTGTCAGCACATTACAGAGATAATGAAGGGGCTATGCCCTTAGATCTTAAGGCAGTATCTGATTAGATATTAGATCCAGATTTTGAATCTAATGAATTACAATTTATGTATTACTTAAGCACTGCCTCAGGAAACCATAAGCAAGTCCTAGCCTCAGAGTTTTGGCTCAGAGTTTCACACTAGCTGGCTTTGTTGTCCAGGGTTCCTTGAATATATAACGTAAATTAGGTGCTCAAAAATGAATGTTTCCAAACCTCTTAATACTGGGAAAACTGGTGTCTCCTTCCTTGCTACTGGGCCAGGCAACTGGAGTGGCAGGTACATCATTGGCACACAGCCAGCCAGACGTGGCTTCAGTGGCATAGAGCTAGTGGACAGGATTAAGGCAACATTACAACAAGTATTTAAGGTAAGTTAGGACAGAGGCAGAGGAAGCAAGAAGCTCCATCAACAAGTGTTGAAAATCAAGGCTGAAATATTGTCTGATGTTCAAAGACAAGTCTGGTTTGAAACATCCAAGCTGTCAGAACTCACCTTGAATCCTTCCTCTTTCAGCTGGTGGGCTGTAGCCAGGAAATTGGGTCGGAACGAATGCTGGGCGAGAGGGGGAGCAGAAATTTGAAAGGAAGAAACAAAATGCAGCATTAGAAAGACAGAGAAAAGAAGTGTTATCATGTTGATTTCGATCTTCATCCAAAATGGTTCACAGCAGTTGTAGGAAAAGGTTCAGTGTGGACATTAAAGTAAAGTGAGCTTTAATTTCCCCTCATCTCTTGGTCCCCGTTTCAAATCAGTATTCATAATGTGCAATGGTCATCGCTTTCCACCTCTATTTTTTGGTTAGAGTTGCTGCAACAAAATATTGTAGCACAATATTTTATGATGCAAAAATGATGACTGCAGTTCATATATCTAGGAAATCTTATCAACAGGTTCCCAGAGTATGAGCAATGTGCTGTGGAGCAGCTTTTTTTTTTTTTTATAAATGTTTGGTTGTCTATTTTCTTTCCCACTCTGCTCGGATGATTTTGCCGACTGTCTTTTGGCAACAACCAGCCAAAAATAGACAAAGGTCTCTGACAGTAGATGTGTTTACTGCGACAACAAACAGTGACTGTGTTACAACTCAGGCTGAATCATTCCCAAGCTTACCAGGAACTCCAGTTGCAGTTTTGCAGGCGTTCGTCCCACTTTGCGTCTTTCAATTGACTTAATGTATCCGTGCCTCTTTTTCCTATCACTGCATATATAATACAAATGAAAGGCAGCATTCAACACATTTGCTTTGGAAACCTGGGTTTGGTGCCAGCTATAGTTTTTAGAGAATGTTAGTCAAATCAAGTTTGGGGTATTTGCTGTTTAGCTCAAGGATGCCATTGCTATTTAGGCATGTTTTATACTTTAATTAAGAAAGTAAAGTTCTATGTCTTCTAAGTTAGCTTGTTTTTAATCATGGCTTTGTCGTCTGATTTGATGAGGGGCACTGGTGAAAAGTGATGTCACAGGCTCTGTTTGATTTTCTTTGGGGTTCATTCAAGTGCAGGCTTTGACCCGGCCACCTAAGAGCTCTGGAGACTGACCCCCAAAGCCACTCCAGCATTACAGTGCCAAGTGCCAAGGTTACATTAATTCAACTTTTCAAATTAGTTAATTTCTATGATTTAATTTTATGTTCAGTTTTCCCTTTGTGATGAATATATTTATTTTTTGAGGAACTTATTATTATTTTAATTTATTCAGAATTTTTAGGGCATTTGATGGCTCTTTACTGAAGTCAGAATAGAACAGAATAGAGACTAAAAAAAGTGGAAAGAGAAAAAGTCCCTGGTTAGGGACTTATTTTACTAATGTATACTGTATAAAAAATGACTGCTGACTTGACTGAATGTGAGTGTGGCAGTAAATTGACTGTCTGACAATCCATTTGCATTGGATTGTACAGATGTTGTGTTCATTCATATATATCGGAGTCCTGCATGGGTCTGATTTCCAAGACCTGCTTCCGAACTGGACAGCCGGAATACAGCATCCGCCCCGCCCCGGCACACATATGATCAATTGGATCCACAACCCAACCTTATACAAGTGTGCAATCTATAACTGCAAATCCTATAATAATCATGCCTTGTTCAAATAATTTGGTCAGGCAGCTTGTTAAAGATTATTATTTAGGGACATTTCATGCATGTGAAACTAAGATAATATATTTTAAAATAAAAGTAATTCAGGAAATACAATTAAAGGGCCCTGTGTGTAAGGTTTAGGGGATTTGGTGGTATCTAGTGGTGAAGATTGCAGATTGCAACCAGCTGAAATTCCTACTTAGAATTCCATCAGTGGTCATTGTTCAGGAGGCTTTTACCGGTAGACGAATTACCCACAGAGATCTCTTCCTCTTCAAAATGGACCCCAGGAATCTGGGAAAATACACTGAATAAAGCAGTTTCATGTTACAAATCAGTTCCTTCTACCCTGTTCAGCATTTTGCAGACAGCTTGCTTGCCTAGCACGTGCTAATGTGGGCTTACCTTATTTCTGATCCTGACATTAAGGAGGTTTTTACCAAGTTATTTGCATCGGTCTTTTCCTCTCCAAATCAAACAGACCTGATAATTTACACCGGTAAAAATCTGCGATCTGTGCTCGCTTCTTTTCTGATAACTTAGGATCCACACATTCAGAAGGTTTTTATAGAGAGCCAAATGATCCGCAGAAGTCTCCTTCTCTACTGTTTCACAGTAGAAATCAGTGTTTCTCAGATGCACTGAGTTTGGTGCTTTGGAAACGGCCTGCAAACCTAGCACCTGCCAATCTGTGCTCATCTTTTTCTCTGATAACTCAGGATCCACACATTCAAAAGGTTTTTACGAATTATCCGCAGAGGTCTCTTCCTCTCCAAAACAAATGGACCTGGTGATTTAAGCTGAGAAAAACACTGAATAAAGCAGTTTCTCTCAAAAAGGTGTTTTTCCAACACTTGTTGCGTAGGGGGTGTGAACTACAGTGGCTGACAAGGAAAGGCGAATGGCCCTATCTAGAACCAGTGTTTGGGTTTGTCCATGTAACTGTAAGACCCAACTGTTGAAACATGGCAACGCAACATGGCAGTTTTCGTAGACAAGATCCGGTCCCTATGTAGATATAAACGGCTCATTCTAAGGTAACAAAAACGATAACAAAAATGATTCTTATTTGCAGGCGATTACACACTAAAGGAAACACACTTATCATATTTCATTCCATTTCTGCCAATATGTCCCCATAAATCCTACACATTGGATCTTTGAATGATTTTTCTTTCTTATTCTCAATATTGAGCAGCACACAGTTAACATGCCTGTCAGCAGTCATATGATTAGATTCTTAAAAACATTGACAACATTTCCGCTCATTTCATTTCAATATATTTATAATCAAACACCTGCGATTCAACACCCATGTTCCATGGTCCCCTAACCCAGAAATAAACTGCAGGGAATCACCTTTTTGCATGTGACACGCTGGGTACACAAGGGTACTTGCCCTGTGGCAGGACCGTGTTATATATTTAAACATCCATTATTACATGTCATATTTGTCACACAAACAACACAGAATGTAAAGGAAGAATAAAAAAACATTTTGTAATGCATTTATGTTGCTAGACATCAGCCTCAAATGACCCACTTAATGGATTCCACCAAACATACTGAAAGTGCTGAAAACTCTTTTGTGAGTTTTTGCTGCTAATTTGCAACTGATGATGCTCAAACTGGATGCCCTTCAGCTTAGTAAACAATATGCTTGCTAAAATTACTGCTGTCTCACCAAAACCATTGTGATATGGTTTGATATTCTTTGTATATTCTGCAGTCTACTTTACTCAGCCTTGTATGACATACATGTTTCTAATGTGGCTTGCAGTTTTGACACTGTATTAGTACAAAAAAGGGTACAGCTAATTAAAAAGATGGAGGCAAACAGTGAGAACTGGAGAGAGTGTGACAGAGAGAGAGAGAGAGAGACAGAGACGATGCAGGTTCCCTCATCAGGATACACCACTGTCCTATTTTCCAAGGATGATGAGTGTCAACTTTCCAGAAAGGCAGCAGTTTTATCACACTCTTTCCCTGCAGATTGCAGCTACTGTCCTTTTACTACTGTATCTGTCTATATGACTCATCAAGTGTGTGCTACCAGCATAAATTAATGACACAAAGCAACCAATCTGTCTAGAACTAAAAATCTGCACTGACAGTTGTTCTTGGCCAGTCGGGGGCTGGGGCGTAACAGAGCAGCTGGAAACACAAATGACTCATTACTGCGTTTTAAGTTGATATGGTAAACGCAACCAGCTCCTCATTTACAACAGTAGCATTCATTTGGAGTCGTAATTCTTGTTGCTTCATGAAAGCAGGTCCAATATTCGCACTCCTTAATCTCCTCAAGAAACTGCATTCACAATACAAAAAATTACGTTAGCCAATGTTTTGTCAGCTTCCTTGGTACAGGAAATAAATAAGTGAAAAAAATACATATATAAACTTTTAGGCTTGATTAGGCTTTTTGAGAATGACAAAGCTGTGCAGAATAAGGCACTTGCACGGTACAAAGGGCATTGAAAGTTCAGCCGTGGAGAGTTTTATTGGTTGACTATGACTATAAAATGAAAGGATGTTTTGCTGCCTCTCGCAGCAGCTGTAGTCGGAGTAAAAAATAACTTAATTCACCGGGCCGACTGCCGGCGACTTTTAAGGTGGAACGTTAACTTAATGTTACTCGTCAATATGAGTTGACGATGTAATCAATCAATACGCCTTAAATTTCACTTTAAAGCAGCTGTGCGGAACTTTTTCCCATTAATAAAACTGTCACTAGTTCGTATCACCCCCCCTTGAAGATCTGCATATTTATTTGAACCCAACAGCGACAAAAAAGCCTTTATCTATATGGCTATTTAGCATAGCCTTGGTCGGGTCGGACACAGCAGAAGTCAGCAAACCAGAATACGGCACCCGGAGGCGGAAGTAAGTCTGTACGCCCGCAGCGGCCCGCAGCCATTAAACCACAGAAGAAGAAGGAGCCGTGTTTATGAGTAGGATTTAAGAAACAGGCTAAATGACATGTAGTAGGGAGTAGTAAATGATTTCGGACACATTGCACACTCTTGTACAGTAGGTGGTGGTATGCACCTGGAAGTTGTTTGCGATCCGCCAATAAATTGAGAGAAGAAGAACCGTGTTTACAGAGTGTTCTTCGAGTAAGCGGTACGCAACAGGCATTGCTGAGCACATAACAGTTTTACCAGAGATGTATCTATAAGGACTTGGTTGTACAATCAATGTCATGGCGGATAAAGAAGAAGCACCATCTAAAAGAAAAAGAACAGAAGAACAGAAGAAGGCTAAACGGGACAGTGATAGGGCTCGAGCCCAAACGCGTCGGTCTGGCATTCACCAAGTGGAGAGAGCTGAGATATTTGAAGGGTTTTAAAACTGATCCCGAGTTGGCCCTTTTCCTAATCGACAGGTATGTAATTTTTGTTTTTATGTAGAGAATATACTGCAACTTGTTAGACGTTGTTTCACTTCAATATATGACGACATGGAAGTTATAAGCAAGCTAAATGTAACGTTAGCTGATGTGAACCACTTCTGTCTAGTAACATTACAACAAACGCCACAAAATTATCTGTGACTGTGACCATGAACACAAATATACAGCAGGCAGTTGTCCTCAGTTTATAAGAAATTCAGAGCTACACCAGAACATTTATGATTTTCCTCTCGCTCTCCAAAACAAATGCATGCAGTGATTGCCAGTTGCAGTCGAGATTTTATGAATGAAGCCAAATGCCAGCTGCAGTCGGAATTTTCCAACACCAGGCTGTGTGTGTCATACCGCTTCGACCAAAGGGGGCACTATAATCAACGAAAACGTAAAGTTCCACACAGCTGCTTTTACAACTTTGACCATTTCATTAGTTTTTATATGACATACACTTTTAGCGGAGCAGTGAGTGACAAAAACCCCGCCCACCAGTAGGGCTGCAACTAACGATTATTTTCATTGTCGACTAATCTGTTGATTATTTCTTCGATTAGTTGACTAATCATTTTATCGAAAAATGTGTTAAAATGTTGAATAATGTCGGTCTGTCTCTCCCAAACCCCAAAATTATGTCATCTAATGTCTTGTTTCGTACTCACGGCAAAGGGTTTTAGTTCACTGTCATGGGAGAGTGTGTAAAGCTGCCAATATTTGAACGTAAGAAGCTGCAATAAGAGTATTTTGGGGTACTTTTATAGTACTTTTCCATGACTACTAAAATAGTCACCGATTATTTTAATAGTCGATTAGTCATCAATTAGTCGATTAATCGTTGCAGCCCTACCCACGAGTACTGTTTGCAGTGGAAACGCTAGGGTCTAGGTACTGTGTCTGATGGGTTACTTTTGGTTCCAGAGGTGACATACTGAAAGTGTTTGGTAGAACCGGTGCTTCTGTGTCCCCATTTCTCTCTGCCATTGTTCTGCCTACTGTCTTCTTGGCGCAAAGTCAACATTTATACTTGGATGGATGGATGATTGCAATCATGTATCTATAGGAAAATAGCAAAAATAACAAATTTACTGGCCAAGATAGTCTACATGTGTTGTTTCTGCACCATGAGTGGCAGTGCTGTTCATAGTAGGTACTAAAACCAATGGAGGGAGTGAGAGAGAGAGCTGCAAGCTGCAAACAGGAACCTTTAGAGAGCTGTGCAACAGGCAGACAATGTCACATATGCAAGTATATGTGATACATTACCAGTATAGGACAAACACACTGAAAGAAAATATAGAAACAGGTTTCTGTGTTTGCTACTTGAATATACTTAGCAGCATGGGTGGTAACACATTAGTCACATTTGCACACTGTCAGCAGAATAATCACAATACACCCACGTTAGGAACTCTAATGATGATGACACCATGGCAACAGTATAGTACAAGGGAGTCCCCGTACAAATATAACACCACCACCTGTGTGAAACTGTGACATTTTACCACCCTCACGCCAGAGGCCACAGCCTTTGTCACGAGATTGCCTCACTAAATTGCAAAATGTATCAAAGACTGTTTTCATCCTTCTACCACAAACGTTCTCAAAACTATTTGAGGTAAATTCCATCTGTGTTGCTGTGTGTTCTGGATCTGTCAGCTTAAAGTGTGGCTGCTTGTCAGCCTTGTTACAGTGCGTATGTGACCCCAAGGTACTTGCCTTGAAGTGGACCTGTTCCCCAAGAGCACCAATTATACAGCGAGTGTTGTGAGTGCTTTGTTAATGCTGCATTAGTCAAACTCACAGTTTGGCAACCCAGGGCGGCAGCCAGACTTAATTACCAAAACGCATGTAACGTGGTATCATTAAAAAGTAGAGTGCTCAGGCTCACATTTTGTTCATTTCTGCAGCTGAGGACGGGGAGAGGATTGAGGGATGTTTGTATCAAGTTTGTCAGCAGTGGTTATAGAGAACGTCTTTTAAAAGAGCATCTGTTTGATGAGATACACGTTTTTGTACAGCACTTAACTAGTTTTGTAATTTTTTACGAGATGTTTCTCTTCACTGTGGGAGATTTTATAATGAGGATTATTGTTTTTTGGATGCTCACTGATTGAGTGTTATGGCTGTGTAGTTCCTCTTATTCATTCAGGTATAACAGCATCAGGTTTACTCATCTAATCCACTCATCTCCATCACTGCTGATAGTTTAAGTGCTGTTGTCTTTAAGTCACATGGGAGTTGTTAGCGACACATGAATCAAGGGGTGATTCGATGTGAAACAAACTAAGGACTGTCAGGCTGGCGCTATAAGAAGCTGATAGCCTGAAAGATTTATGCCACCTGTTCAGACGGCACTTGCATTTGGTGTCTTGTGGGCAGGAGGCACCAAAAGGAAACACGAACAGGAGGCAAGTGGACTTCCAGATGGTTGTAGTCTTACCTGAATCCCAATCAGGATGCCCTTCTGTGGTAGCTTGAAGCCTGTGGAGAGCATAGCCTTCAGGAAGGCTGAATAAATGTTTGGTCCAAAACAAGCTACCTGCAATAAAACACACAGACACAAGAGTAACCGTTAACACTGAATCTCCAAATTAGATGGGCTTAAAAGGGTAACACTTTATATTAAGGTGCACATATTCACCATAAACTAGTTGCTTATAAGCATGCATATATATTATTGCCCTATGCTGCATGAACAGATTCTACAACTGCTAGGCCATTAGAATTTTCCCTCAATAACCTCCTTATTGCTGCTTATTGATAGTAAGTAAGAAGGCTGTTGTTCATTATTTATGATCTTAAAACACTTTGCTCAGCATGGACCCTATGAGGTGGTAGTATTGCAAGAATAATCATTCTCCCTTAATATTACCTCATAAATATGGTCTAGTCTTATGCGATAAAACAGACAACAAAGTGGTAATAGTGTCCAAATTACTTATTAAATTACTAATTTAGTCCTTCTAACTCAAAAAATGTTACCCATTCTAAAGTGCGTATATCTACTTTACTAGTAGTTTAACGCTTATTAACCAACACATGTTCCCTATTCTACAGTTACCTCATCTTAACACAGTAAATCCATTATAGCACACAACTACTGCAATAAATATCTCCTTTTTCAATGGACCATTTCAGAGATTTTCAAACTTCTGACTGCCTCTCTGTAGACCGTGCTCACGTGTGTGCGCTTGCGCGAGACCGTGAGACATCGGCACCGCCTTCATGTGTGTTCACGTGTTTTTGTTGGTCTCGTGCACAAGCGCGCACACGTGAGCTCCGTGTACACAGAGAGGCAGTTAGAGCTACAGGCTACAATGAGGCTAAAAACAGAGATTAAATTTAAATTAAATTACGTTTTTCCAAACAACTTTTTATGTCGGGGCTTCAGGACACTTGGATCACTACGGACGAGCAGTATGGAGATATTCTGTTGTTTCAATTATGTGTTTTTTGGATGTTTTAATCTGGGGCGCCCAGCCTCCATTAGGTGGAGTTTTGCTGCTAGCCCCATCTCTGCAAGGGATGTGAAGACTCTAAAACTTCACCTGAGCCTCCCTTGGCATATGGGTGAGTAGATAATGGCTGAATTTTCATTTTTGGGTGCACTATCCTTTTAAGATTATTGTCTGTTAATTGCAGTAATTGTGTGTTATAATGGGATTGTAAAGAAGAGGCAACTTTAGAATAGACAACCTGTGTGGTTTAATAAGTGTCAAACTACTAGTGAATTAGTTACAAACAGGACTTCAATTTAGAAAACAGATCACGCACTGATCAGATGTTAAAACCACTGGTGGGTGAAGTGAATTGAATCGTTGTTGGGAAACTTTGGGTCCTGGCATTCATGTGGATACCATCTGGCACGCTTCACCCACCTAAACACCACTACAGACAAAGTATACCCTCCCTTATGGCAATGACAGTGGCCCCTCAGCAGGACAATGCTCCAAGCCACACCACAAAAGCTGCTCAGGAATGGCCTGAGGAAGGTGACAAAGAGCTCAAGGTATTAACCTGGCCTCCAAATTCCCCAGATCCCAGTCTGATTGAGCATTTGTGGGACATGGCGTTACCCCACCTTACAACCCACAGGACTCAAAGCATCCAATGCCAGAGCCAGACACCAAAGGACATCCCCAGAGGTCCTGTGTCCATGCTTTGACGAGTCAGAGCCAAGTCCGATCCAAGGAGGCCCCAGCATGAATCAGAGGTACCTCTGGGGTACCGGTACGTCCCACATACGGTCTATCAATTGGTATCCAGGGAATTTGTGGCATGGTGCATTGTCCTGCTGGGGGGGCAACTGCCATCGGGAAGTGCTGTTGTCATGAGGAGGCGTACTTGGTCTGCAATAGTGTTTCGGTGGATGAAGTGTGTGGCATCCACATGAATGCCAGGACCACTGGATTGTAACAGGATGATAAATGTTCTTCATTTCACCTGCCAGTGGTTGTAATTGTTTTAGCTGATCGGTATAATCCAAGTTAGAGAGACTGAATTTAGAGTCATATGGATACTATTGACACTTTTACTTTTCTGTAAAGCCCATACACAGCACAACATATAAAGCTCATAATTAGTTACTGGACTACTAGTTGTAGAATATGGTCATGAGGAATCAGTTATTTATAAGTGCTTTATAATGACCAATAAAGAGAATAACCTTAACATGAAGTGTTACTAAAATAGGTAATAATAACACGTTTTAACAGAAAATGGGGTTGTATGTCTTAGAGGGGCTTACTTCTCCGGTGGAGGCCATCTCACAGCGAAGCACAGGGTCTGCTTCCCTCAGACGTGGCCAAGAGAACATTGGTGCCTGGTGAAAGAAGGGGAGAGGAGAGTGATAAGGGATTTGTGCTGACTGACCACTATTAAGACTACAATGCTTCTTAAAAAAATGTCATTGTTTAGCTGTAAGCAGTGGGAGTTGGATCACTTCATCAAAAAGGTAGTTTTGGTGACAGTTAACCACTGGCTATGACTTTTCTTTCAAACAGAAATTCCAGTTGATAAACCACAAAGAAACTTTTAACCAATATTAGTGGAGGCAGTATAGACAAACAAATACAAACATAGTGGCAATCAATAGAGAATCGCTTCCCACATAAATGCCATCAGGCCATTGGAATCATTTCAAGAACATCATGATACTGTTGTCACCTGGAGGCAAAATAAAGCAAGCATTCACTTTAATGTAACTAACTAACTAAGCCTGTGGCAGTTGCATAATATGCTTGTGGCAAATAATGTCTATTAAATAATGAAAAAAGTGGTCACACAAACTAACAACAAAGTGTCACCCATTCATTATTTACTTATCTCATGCAAGCCACCACTTCTGCTTAAACTATGAAACTCTAAGGCCACATCAGTGAGAAGAGGAAAGATATGGTAGCACAGGCAGGGTTAAAGAGATTAGGGCTCCAACTGCCGGTGAAGACAGACTAAAAAGGGAGAATCTAAAAAGAAAGGAGGCTTTTCAAAGTGCCGGCCACCGGTGGCTTTAGCAGCCTGTTTGACATGCTGTCTCCACGCTGAGTAGAAGGTAGGTGGCCTGAGTGATGGAGCAACAGCAGGGTGAGGCAGAGGAGGAGCATGAAGGAGAACAGAAAGACAAAAAGGGGGTGAGAGAGGGTGAATGAGAAGACTTGAGAGAAGAACAGGTGTAATAAAAGAAGGGACTAAAAATAATTAACATTTAGACAGGAGAAATAAATTTAACAGTTAAAAGAAGATGAAAAGTAAGGGAATAGGCAAGAAAATAAAATGCAAAGACAGATAAAGGTAAAGATACAATTTTAAAAGAGGAGATGGAGAGGAGGAAATGAAAGGAAAGTGTAGGAAGGAACATAAGACAGTAGTTTCTCGTTATTGTATTGCACACAAATTAAAAAATAGTGGCGCACCGAGTGGGAAGCCATTCTTATTTCTCCATTTAAAAGCAGACAACCCCCATTACCTTGAAGAGAGAGAGACGTTGTGATGTTGTGTGGTTCATGCATACACACGCAGAAACACACACAAAGAGGCAAGGGCCACTAGGGGGGGATTCATCCTTGAAGCCGGCTATCTAATCAGCTGAATGTAATGTTGGCATACTAATGTAAGAAGGGACGAAGAGAAGTGAATGCAGACAGAGAACCAGCATCGCTTATCTGGGTATTGTTCAAAGAGTCAGAGAAAGACAGAGAAGTATGCATAGATAAAATGGCAGAATGTAACCAAGAAAGAAAATGAAATAGAGGGAGAGGAACACAGAGAGAGAGGGGGAATAACAGCAAGAGGGAACTTTTAATAGTGTAATAAAAGAGACAACAAACTACAATACAAAGAGGGGAATTTGTGAAATACAGAAATGCAGCGCAACAGTGGATTTGTACATAATCCCAGTGAAGAAAAGACCCTTGTTTTACTCACTGTAGAACCAAATCTGCAGCAGACACTTTAAACTATGAAGCAGGAAGTGGAAATATAACAACAAACAACAGGAGAAATGTCATCACCAACACCAGCGGAGATTTAAATAGTCTGAAAATGAGAAACCGTAAAAAAGCCCTCACGAGCAAAATTATGAAAACCTCAGGGGTTTCAGTTAAAATGGTTTGTCGTCCATATGTAATTTTGTGTCTCTGGGATAGAATGTATGTGACTATCACACAATAACCAAGGTTCTGTGACGACAACATCCTACAAACACACACACAAACACTACCTCCCCATCTTTCTATCCCACACTGGCCGCCCACTCCTGAGAGACAGTAGAATTGTGAAGCTCCACAACATGAACAATATTATCTTGGGGTACCAGCTGAGCTCCAGTAGAGAAGGAAATGAATAAAGTAAGACATTTCCACATCACATTGTTGCTCACTATGGGCCTCGTTGGAGTCGGAAGTGGCACCTGTGTAAATGTCTTTATTGTTGCATGTTGCAGCTGAATGGAAATTAGCACCTGCATTTGTTGCCACAGCTTTTTGAATGACAGGTCCCATATTCTTTACTGATGACGCTGTTTTTGGCATTGGTGTGCTAAGGAGACCTAGATGGTAAATATTGTAGGGCCATACCGGAAAATTGGTAGGGCTTCTGTACAGTAGGTTATTACTAAAGACATTGCTGGGTAATTACTGATACGTTTCATGATGGCCAACACTTGGTCATTGCTAGTATTTTCTGTGTGGATTCAAGGGTGTAAGGGTGCTTGTGGGTAGGATGATCAGCTTGGGCACTAGGCAGTTGCTAGGGTGCTTCAGGTGGGTTCTTTTGGTATTGCTAAGGTGCTGGAGTGGGTGCTTCTCTACTTGGAGTGGTTGCATTAGCATAACACTGTGTCCTAACTGGGTGCAACATGAGTGAGTGGCAGTGACTAAATCAGTTTGAGTGAATTTTTGTCAGACGCCCCATTTTTATTCTATGCCTGTCACTCACTTTGAAAGCGCCACGATGGACAAGGAATGGCTGATTCACTCCTCATTTCACTACAGAAACTTCAATAAGTTGCCATCTGGCTGGAGGTCACCAGGGAGCTGAATTATTGTTGTGTGGGATGCTCAGCAAGCTAGCTTGTTTTACAAAGTGGAGATGGTGGTATGATATAGTATGGTAGCTACAGCAATGATACCCGAGAAGGTATCTTTATGGATATGAATAATAAGGAAGCACACACCGGTCCATCTTTTAAGTGGTTACTCTAAGCACACAGCTGTTACGTTTATATGATGTGACGGAATTTCATATTCAATGGATTCAATGGATGTGGACAGACAGTGTGCGATGTAATGCGATGCAGCACGATAGTCAGACGCTTGATTGATATGGTGTTACGAGGCGGGCCTACGGTTCAGTGTTGTTGCCACGGAAGTTGGAGTTGTTGCTATAGTGATTCTAGACGGCTGCTAAGGTTAAATAGTTGGATACAAATGTCAGAGTTTTCTTTATCCGGTAATTACCTTTTTTTCTGTGAAAATCTGTTAAAGTCTGATATAGTTGAATCTCTACAGTTACAATATGCAGAGAAAATAATTCCCTCTGAGTTGTCCTAACACATTGTCCGAACAGCAAGTGAGCGTCCAACTATCACATCGCATTACGTAACATTAGACGCTCCTTGTCCACACTGAATCTGTTAAATATGCATTTCAGTTACCTCAGGTAAACAATCCAAGTAACTATCAGCCAAGCGCTCAAGATCAGACTGAAGATGTAACTACTTAAAAGATGGGTGAGTACTTGCTATCTTTCCATATTTATACTTGTTAAACGAACACCATGTTTTATATTGTGATATTCATTGGATATGATATAGCCAACAGCAAGTAGGTTGTTATTAGCAATGGCATTAACCAGAAACTTTCAGCTCCCTGGTGATCTCACTCGCCAGCTGACACTTAAGCATTCAAGTTTATGACATTAAAGTTTTTGAAGTAAAAAATAGGAGATAACTCCTCACATCATCTTCATGAAGAGAAAGGAATAAATAGAAACAGTGCATCTGGCAAAAGTTCAACAAACAATAAACAATGAAATCAAACTGATTTTGTTGGTAACACTCGCTCATGTTGAATTCGGTTAGGACACGTGTAAGCTGGAGGAATTTACTTCATGTTTATGTGTTTCCCCAATGGATGTAGGCTTGTGTAATATTTTCTTATTTTTAAAGTAGCATTATTATGCACTTGAGTCTATTAACAAGACTTATTTTATTTTGAATATAATGTACTAGCAAAAGTAGCCTACCTTTTAATAAAAACATACTGTAAATCTACATGCTTTTGGGATGTCAATATTTATATAGCCTACCTATCTATTGTTTTTAAGCTCAATAAACACATATAATATTTGCTGGAATTTCTCCTATATATCAGGCACATTGAAATCTTTCAGGACACGTGGACCGGTACTAAAACGGCACACTGTCATCTGAAATTGGAAATAGAGAGCCGTTTGACAAAGTTCTTCTTTTTCTGTTCAGAAAACCCCACAAAGTGGCCAGAGAGGGCGACCTCACCCTTAACATTCCCACTGTACAGTAGCTGACGACGGTTTGAAAATGTTTTTAAAAAGGGTAAAACTTTAGCAAATACCTAAAAAACAGTTAAAAAAATATCAAAATTGATTTAAAACTATATATATATATATATATATANTATGTCAAATGACATTGCCATTATTCTCTCTAGAGGGGAGAGGCATTATGGCACATTTCTAAAGCTATGTAACAGATTGCTACCAAAAGTCAAGCAATGTATTGTACGTACATTTGCTGAAAAATGTTTGAGATATCGTCATAGTACTAACTCATTACCGAGCACAATAAAAAGGTATTGACAATATTTGACAGGGAGACAAACTAGCAAAGATTTATTGTCCAACATGCTTTTATTGAGGTAAAATTGGGTGGTATTAACATGACCTCCTTACATTGAAGCGATGTTTCTAGCAGTTTTTCCCAAGTAATTGGGCACAAAAGAATGTGTCTGTCTCAGAAGCCACACCATAATGTCCTGCATGCCATGGTCAAGGGGACAAAACATGCAACAGTTGGACGTTATTTTTCTTCAGCCAATAAGTGTGCACTTGGGACCGACACCAAACCACCAAAATCCACTTCCTCCTCCTCAAATCTTGTTTTCAAACTCCTCTTCCTCCCAGTACCATAAATACAACCGTGTTATTGTTCCTATGAGTTTGTATATAGAGACAGAAATTACACAATGGGGACTTGTTAGCGAAAAGAAAACAACATGGCCGCAAATGAGGGCCTGTCAGAGAGAGAAAAGAGACAGCAAGAGCAACAGAGTGAGGATGAGAGGGAATGAGACAGATAAATGAAGATGGTCTCTCCGGATGGCAATGACTTGTGCCTTGTGATGATACAGTGTAGACGGTGAGGATGAAGGCTGAGGATGAGTATGTTGCGATGGCACACACTTCAGGCTACTAAGGCTGGATAATGGTTTCAGACATCACAGTGTGTTTACAGGGGAGGCTGATATTGAGGCGGCAATAATGTGTTAAGCAGGAAGAAAGAAACTTATTTTGTTAAACAATCGCCACGTATTGTTGCAGGGTTTCCAGCAAGGCCCATATTAGTTAGAGGGTATGAAGTCTATATCATAGACTCCAAGTAAACTCTGGAAGTCTTTTAAGCCTGGTGCCTGGAGTATTCAGAGCTCTGATTAATATTCCTCACCACTGTGCAGACTAGAAATTGAAAACTTTAGGTGGTGGGGAAGAGTGGAGGATTATACCTGCGTGATTGGCTCCAAACTACAGCCATTGTTACAGCAGCTCTGTTGTAATTAGAGGGAGAAATTACTTTGGAAAAAATAGCTTTGGAACAGCTGGCGACACGTAAACTCTCTCATACCCAATCTAAGAAGTAAGCCTCCCAGCCGGTATGAGATAGCACCTACTACCCCTCCCCACATCATGCCTAGGTAGGGATGGAGCAGTAATTGCTGTCTTTGTTATGTGATTCAATGGAAGCCGTTCGAGTGGAACATGCAGTATCTATTAAGATATCATACATGTAGGGCTCTTTACATAGGAAACAATTTTCCGACCATTACTAATACACTAGAATATAAGACATGCAGAGACATGGTTATTAGGACTTGTATGAAACATTTAAAGTCACTTTAGTATAACAAGTAGTCATTAACAGACGCGTTACGATAATTATGTTATTGACTGTTATGTTAGCAGTAGCCTGCAGCCAGTGTTGGGCAGTAGCGAAATTTAACAGCATTTGTCTAGCGTGGTGGTAATGTCACTATTTTCTAAGTCAAAAAGCTTTTCAGTAGCAAAGTTGATTAATTGATGCAGCAGCATGGTAGCGTCTACAAGTTCCAGCTATTTTTCCCAGGAAAAGCTCTGAAGTGCAGCAGACTTTTTTCTGTGGAGGTCTGGAAAAAAGTAAGGATACTAAAACTGAGGAAAAATAATGTGATGCCAGCGCCACACCGGGGCATGTAGATGAGGAAAGCACTTGCGTTTGACATCACTTACTAATCCCTCAATCTATTCAGCTTACTGCTTAGAAATAGACACAACAAGGGCCAAGAAAAAGCGGTTAACAGAGGTTGAGAGTGACACACTGACGTCATGATTTATTTGCAGCACATGTTCATGTTGCAATGTCCCAAAAAATAGACACGTTTTTAGTAGGGCTGTCCCGAATACCATTTTTTAACATTCGGACCTTTGGCAGAATTTTAAACGAATATTCGTTCACCGAGGGGGGGCTTAAATCGGAACCGCTGAAACAAGTTGTAGGAAGCCTCTGCAAGTAATTGGTTGCTGGCAGACACTCTGTGCTGCAATAAAATGGTTAATCAGCAGTGCCGTGCACTGTAGAGCCGATGCGCTGCCGGTTCTGCCGGCCTGAATAGAATATAATGTCTATAACCTTACTGTTGTGTGTACAGCCTTTAATAATACTTTAACAGCCTTTAACAATAATTTATTGTACAAAACGGGGGAAACAAACGTTGACAAAAACGGTTCCATAATTCATATTAAATTCAAAAGATAACGAAAAAACAGCTACAAATTAGAGGGAATTGTGATAAAGTGGTAAAACTTGGCATTGATCCACAGCCTCAGACGGATGCGCTCAAGCGTGCCGTGCACACAAGCTCAGTTGGTAGGCTATACTATATTTTCACATTTTTAACAATGCAATTTAATATTAGAATATCCGAATATTTGGGTACAACCCTAGTTTTTTGTTAGGCCTGCTAATTTTTATTGTCTTTTATTTTATTTGTCTTTTATGGTTTTATTGCATAAAAAATATATTTTGTAATTATGTTTTTGAATTACTGACATAGCCTGATAACCTATAGAAAGAGGCCAAGACAGAGAAATGCATTAAGGAGGAAGAGGAGAGAGACTGATGATGTCATGTTATTGGAGGACATGTTTAAATATCACAATGTCTTAAAAAAAAAAGAATGAATTTAAGTCTAGTTTATTTTATAATAAACAGTTCAACTGAACATTTTTCCCTGCCTATTTGTTTGGCTGACAGTTTATTTTATCACTGAGGTAACCCTGATTTGACATAAAGTAAAAACAATACAAGTAGCTTTGCAAGTAGCAAGATACTTTGCCATTTTCGTGTAGCTTAGCTTGCTACATTTCTCTGGGGATAGCGTCAATGTAGTGAACCTTCATTTTGACGTATCACTACATTTTCCAAGTAGCTTGCCCGCCCAACACTGCCTGCAACTGCACTTCTGGAGCAAAAGAGGCACAGTCCTGATAGCCACTAGCTTGCCAACCCCTATCAATGAGCTAAAGAGTCCATTGTTTGTAGTTTAACCCCCCAACACACACCCCAATTTTGGGCTGCTACTATAAAGGTACTATAATTCTACATATATTTTCTCATATATATTAGCCCATTTAATCCCACTGGTAACAACAGTGACCGCAAAAATAGTTTTCAGTTATGAGCCTCTAAAAATGTTACCGAATGATGTATCAATGCATTTCCAGCAAATTAAATATGTGTAGTGTTCCATGTTTAGTGTAAATTGTCACATGACTGAGCTGTTTACTTCCTTGTTGCACCATGAGACAAGGATGGCTGCATCAAAGCTCCCAAACAAAAGGTTACAAAAGTATGTTAACATAAAGATAGGATAGAAGTTTTTGGTACACATTATCTTTAAGGTGTCTACCATTGATATGTGCATTTGCAATAACTCAGCTTTGTTCAGTGGGGTCACAGAATTAATGAGCATGGTGACCTCAATGATAGTGACCAGTGGGATAACACAGCGCATCTAAATGAACATGTACTTAAACATGGATATGTGGTACCTAGGTGACAGACTATGTAACCTTTGCTGTTGCTATGATATGCCGCTGGTTGGCTGGGTGGCACCTATCAGGGCAGTATGATTCGATGCTGGACCCGGTCAGGTTGAAATGCTGCTGGTAACGACGTAATATAAGGAGCAGAGGTCAGGTTGAAATGCTGCTGGTAACGATGTCATATAAGGAGCAGGGGTCAGGTTGAAATGCTGCCGGTAATGACCTAATATAAGAAGCAGGAAAGTCTGTATAGAGTGGATAGGAGGGGTGGTGGACGGGTCCAACAAACCGCGGACTTTCACCCAGGAGCCTAGCGTTCCCTTACCGAATGCCAAACCAAGATGTTTTTTCTAAACCTAACCGTGCTTTTGTTGATGTCACGGTATTGGTAGCGCGTCCTAGAATTTTATCAATAGATGCAGAGGGATACCTAGCACATCATATGTGAATGTAAAAGGCCATTGACAAAGTGTTGATATATGTATAAGGGTTTTTGATATGTAAATTAGTCACTCTAGAATGTGATAGAGCATTCTAGTGGCAATGCTGGGGACTGCCCGTGAGTTTTAATTGTTTTAATAACTGAGTTGGTATATATATATATATATATATATATATATATATATATATGTATATGTGTGTGTGTGTGTGTGTATGTATATATAAGAATTTTGACTGCATAGGAGAGTATGTTACGTGTAATAAATGGTAGATGCAACACATTATCCCATCGGTCACAATTGTGACCTACCATAAAAAACACCTTTTCACCTACTTTTCCATGAAAATTAAAAAACTAATAATGACTGATTATGTCAAATGGTAATCAGTGACAGATGATTTGGAAAGTTTTGTGTCTGGGAAAATTTTAAGATTAAACGGGCTAACAGGTGTTACTTACTTTAATAAGATATGTCTTTTTTTCATATTCCAATTCCAATGTCTGAATATTCTTAAAAATGAAAGATTCATTGTTCTTTGAAAGGGTGGACCTGCATTATTATGCTGTTATATTATTTTTATATCAGTGGCATAAAATGGTCTCAATATCATTTATCACAATAATTTCTGGGACAATGTAGCATCCAACAAAAGTGGTTATCCAGACAGGCCTAATTACCATTAAACTCACTGTTGTGTTTTTGGCCATTAAATCTCAAGAACTACACACAATCCTGTAAAAATCAAAAACATTTTACAGCTTCATATGCTTATAAAAATCCTTCATTTTACATTATTAAAAACACTTTGTCACCAAAGGATATTTTTCTTGTGAGGCCAGAAATAAAACTGCTTGACCTATGAGCCTCACACATAAACGGTGCCCACGCACAATTTTGTTTTACTGCATTTAAGACTTGCTTCTCTTTTGTCCAGAAACAGGCAACAGGCTGGGCAGCACAAGGAAACCTTTACAAGGATTTTTCCTTTCATTACCTGGGACCTAGCCTGTACAATGTGTGGCTGGGACAATACTGTAGAAGCATTTTCCCTATTGAGGCATTTGATCTTGGCAGAATATTCATGGTCTGCGATCAGTAAACAGACTAGAAGGCTAAAATGTGTGTTTGAAGGCACAGTGATTTACTTTGGACCTATTACATTACAAGTATTTTCACATATATCATTAAAAAGCTTTCACACTTGTGTAGGCTGAGTAGGCTCTTTTCACACCAGACTTCATGAGTCGGGTTTCCATTCAAATGTAGCGCAAACAATTCTTAACAAAATGCTTAGAAAATCGGCAAATGACAATATATGAATTTATGAGCTTTTCCATCCGCTACTGTTATGCTAATATTGGGAGTTTATTCATTGAGTTAAGCAGTTGGTGGTGCTAATTCTCCATTCAGATGCCATTATACAAATACAGAAGAAGAGGATACAACAAAGGAAAATAACTGATGTATAATAACAGAGAGCAAACTGGAAATAGAGAGTTCTGAACAACTAATGTTTCATGTATGTGCTCCTGGAAGAGTTCTGGTAACTGCTCTATGTGCATTAGCGCGTTTAAAGACTCAAGAAACGATGAAGAGAGCTTGCAGTGGCTTGCCAAATGACAGTAAGTCATCCTTAAGTCACTGAATCTGTCTGTATTGCACTTAGTCGCATTGGTAACACTTTACTTGAAGATATCTACATAAGGGTGACATGACACGGTCATGAACTTGTCATAAACATTATGTACATGTCATAAACGTTTATGACTGCTGTCATTAAGTGTCATTCAGTTTTTGTAATGACAAGTTGACATTGTTTGGGTTGTCTTGATTAAGACAACTTGACATTAATCAAAGTGACATTACCAGAAGTTGTCTTTGTGTTAATGTGACATTAAATTTGTTTGGAATGTCCTAGGATGTCCTTATAATGACAACTTGACATTAACATAAAGACATCTTCTGGTAATGTCATCCTGGTCAATGTCATGGCAATCAAGACAACCCAAACAATGTCAACTAGTCATTACAAAAACCAAAAGACACTTAATGACAGCAGTCATAAACGTTTATGACATGTATATAATGTTCATGACAGGTTCATGACCATGTCATAGTTATGACAGTGTCATGTCACTCTTATGTAGATACCTTCAAGTAAAGTGTTACCGTCACATTTTTTTTTGGTGTCTCTACTTTTTAAGCACAAATTACAAATGCATAAAAAAACAGGTGGATGGAGATGCACCTATAATAAGAAAAGCACAGGAGTTCCTATAACATTAACATTAATGATGGATACTTTACTTAAACTGTCCCAGTAAGACTTGACAGTGAGACAGTCAGACAGCATGCACAACACCAAGACCCTCAAACCTAATCAACTTAATGGAATTCAGGTGTTATTAATTTTACTCTTTACACCTTTGCTTTTGACAATGTAGACTGAATAAAAGAAAAAAATATATAACTGATTAGGTTGTGTGAACTTCCTTTATACTTTCGGAGTACCGTGACATGTCACAATGACTTAAGTTGGAAAAGCCCATCATGATTATTATGTCTGGTAGTTACGACCACATCAAACCCCTGCTTGCTCTGTTAGGAATACATCTCACAGGGCAGCCCATTGTAAAGTATGCTTGTGTTTGAGCAACAAGTCCGAAAAGTCCTCTTGCTCAAGTTCATTAAGTTCTTACTCATTAATTTCTTAACCATTAAGAACTTGCTCAAGTTTATTAAGTTCTTACTCATTAATTTCTCAACCATTCACTCTTTGTGCTCTATAAAAACTCTGCATTAAACTAAAAGGAATAAAGATTGAAGAAAGCCAGTCATGCAATTCCCAGCTTGCAACAGTTATTTCAGTTTCCCTTCTTACCTTGATGCCGACATAGTCTATAGGGATGATTGGTTTCTCCAGCGAGGGCAGGCTGGCCTCATCCAAAGGCTCGCCCACCATCACTTTGGTTGCCACGTTGATAAAGTCCACACCGATTGTTTTTGACACAAAAGGGAAGGAGCGTGATGCCCGCAGATTACACTCTATCACCTAAAGGAGTGCACGACAAAAATGCTGACATTTCAAAAAAGCAAAATAGATTTCTGCAGACAGATATGTAAATTACCAAAGCACAAACACACTGTACAAATGAATGTATACATGCACATCTCCTGTATATATGCTGTAGCATTGATCATAAAATCCATCCAACTCAGAAATAATTCTGAACACAAGGTGATTTCAATTTGTGGCTGAATCCCATTTGCTGCAACCAGGTGTGAAAAAGCTGATCTATCATTTAGTCATACCCCCTGAAATATTACCTACCATGACATCATTGCCTTTAACCAGAAATTGAGTGTTAAAGGGCCCCGAAATTTCAAATGCTTGTGCAATTTTCCGGGTGGCGATCTTAACCTGAGAGCAATAAAAAAAAGAACACACGGATACAATATTTATGAGGCTGTCTTGAACAATTTCATCCCATAATATAAATGGGGAAGCAATTTTATGCATAATGTACATTGTGGTTTAAATGCACGCAGCAAATGAGGGAAACTGCTGGATTGCTGTGGAATATCAATTGGCTCGTTAAGAAAAAATAATAGTACAATTCATATGGTTTAAGTGTGAATGCTGAGGGTAACTGACCTTTTCTAGCGCCCCCTGGCTAATAGTCTGGGTTGGGAGCATAAGGGTAGCATCTCCTGAGTGTACCCCCGCATCTTCCACATGCTCTGTTATGGCGTGAACCAGAACCTGGGCACAGACACACAGTGATTATGTCAGACTTAAGGCATTTGCATGCAGATCATCGCTCTAATAAGCGACAGAAATCCCTACTCAAGGCAATTCAACTTTTACAGCCTCGGTCTATTCTCTGTTGATGAGAATTTTTCACACTTAAAGGCAGATGGCCTCCAGACTTGATTTTATACCTACAGTATTTCACAGTGCAAAACAGTATATGAAAATGCAGTGTCAACATATGGTGAGCCAGTTCAGAAACAGCGATTGCCGAGATGTGCAGTTGGAGGAAACGAATAAATTCAGCTCGGGACAAAAGAACTGTATTTGTGAACGAACTACATATAAAACAATGTACACGGATACGCAGTGTCAAAAGAATAACTTCCAACATTCACCCACAGGAAACGAGATTTGTATCACCAAGCAACTCTGCGTGAGTGTGTATGTGTGTGTGTCTGTAAATGAGCTGCCGTGTCATTAGCTCATTTAAACTGCTGCTAACCACAGCATTCATTAGCACTCTTCAGATAGAGCCTGTAATTAATACGTATTATCTCTGACTTTTCCACTCTCCCACACATATATTCATACACACACTTACACACACTCACAGTCTGGCCAGGAATAATGAGGCCTGTTTGGTATTCAATGAATGGACAGCTTGTTAATGTGATACTGAAGATAAAGAAGGGGCTGTATTCAGGGAAAGTAGAGAGAGAAAATCTACCATACAACTGGATTGCCCACGTTCCAACTGACACCCTTGAAATGACTCCCACAGCCTAAACAATAGAAAAACCGACAGGGCGTTCAGGACAAGTACCTAGGTGGCTCTGTCGCAGAATGCAACTTACAATGCTAACAATTATGCAGTTGCATTAGTTTTCAAAACCAACTTACTGTTAAGGGACTGTTAATGCAAAACTTTAACGTACAGGAAGCAGCAGTCCGTGACGTTCCGTGTGTCTCGGGAATCAGGTTAAAATGTAATTTTGCAATTTACTTTTTCAGTGTCCTCCCTATATTTCCATACAACTATTTCTCCTACCAATTTCCCCACAGAAAGAAACAGAATATGTCTTCAATAGCATATGTGACAAAAGCGTATGCAGACTAATTTGAAGATTCCTTCCAGACAATCATCATTAATGTCTGATGGTATTCCCACCAAAAAAAATCAATTACCTTATCAAAATGTCTTAAAATTACATCCACTCTTACTGATAAAACCAGAATCTATAAATATGCAAATATTGTTATTTAGAAAGTGTAATTGCTGGCCACGAGATACCTCCTACTTCACTGAAAAGTCCATTCTCAGTGTTGGTCAACTGGAGGTTTCAAGTTTCCACATCATATTTATGTAAGTTGCACACTGGACCATGATTGGTTGCCATACTGGTTGTTATGTAACAAAATGCTGCTCATACATTCTCTTGTGAAACAAAGAGATTTAAGGTGAGTATGAGGAAACTTAAAATTTTAAAACAACCTTCCACTGTCAAGAAAAGTTCTCAGTCAAGTCTCTGTTTGCAGTTTATGTACAACACTGATTACAGTCAGTGTTACAGGCACCTCGTGGGCTGAAGACAACAGGATGGCAAATAACACACAAACTGCAAAGAGTAAACTGCCTGTCTGAACTTACTGATACTTTGAATCCCAGAAGTTATCGTCTCACATCCCAGTCACTATTCAACTTTAGGCTGACAGTAACATTCCATGTCTGGCTCATAGCTGAGCCAAAGGGTTGTGGGAGCTGATCAGACTTAAAAAAATCTCCCGATGCCAAGTTGTATCTGAGCTTCATTTGAGTTACCAGAGTAGCAAACCATGTTTCCATTGCATAAGAACCTTATGGGATATAAATGATTGTTCCAGGTATTAGTCAAACCCTGAGGTGTTACCAGGGAAATCGAGTTACGGCTTGTGAAAAAACTGAGTTTCTAATTGCAAAAATTTAGCATAGCGTTAGCTCAGGCAGGACACGATGTCAAGCTCAGCTCACAGCCCACCTATATCAGCTGATCTCAAACAGCCCAACCCACTGAAGGAGCAGCTGATTGATGGAAGGGAGTCAGATGATTCCTTTTCATGCAACCAGTTGGCAAATCTCATTCAGGGCGCCCTATCTTAACTGCTCTGGCCTGCCTACTGTTGCTGCTTCCTCTGCAAGCCGCTTTGCACCCGCCTCCACCCCAGCTCCTCCTTTTCATGCTGTGTCTGACTTATCAGTGTCATTTCTGTTTGTCATTGATGCTGCTCTGTTCTGTTCTCAGGAGTCTTTGCTGCTGCTCTTAGGCTCTCCATGTACGCGCATGGAAGGGCAGGGAGGTGTGCTCTCTCTGCCTCAGGCTTTCCTTGTTTGCACCTGGAAGGGCAGAGAGGTGCACTCTCTGCACCTCAGGCTTTCCATGAAGAGCCCTTTTTGCGTAGGCCCAAGGGAGGCAGAGAGGCCCCAGAACAGATCCATACCAACAAATGTAATACTGCAAATGGAAATAAAGTTTTAACAGATCCATACCAACAAATGTAATACTGCAAATGGAAATAAAGTTTTCTTAGACTAAAGTGGTCCTTACTGAGCTCTTGAAAATATAAATGAATGGTCTTTTTTTCTTTGGCAACTGACCATGGTATCAGCAGGATAATGCCCTTGGAGGTGTCTGTAATCCGAAATTAATGCATTCCACAGGGCAACGGCCTGGCCTCCTCATCTGCCAATAATTCCTGATAATGGACACTTAGGGGGGCATTATCCCTTGAGTATACTATACCATGCCTATGTAATACAATCTGATTTTTACAACATTACAAAAACTGTATTCTCGTGTTTTATATTCTAATAATTATTTCCTAATAATTATGTGGAATAAATCAAGTTGATCAATATGGTAGTATATGTACAGTACATGTATAATGGAGCAACACAAAGCAGAAGAATACTAGAGAAAGAAAACCAAAGAAAATGACAATGCTGTGGTGCACGTCAATCAGATATGAAAACAGTTTGTTGAACAAGAATCATTTCAATATGCCCTAAACTGATTTAATCTTAAAAAGAAAAATTCATTTAGTATCACCACTTTGCTGCATTTGGTTTTTAATGTATTCCATTCTCCCAATCAGATCTGTCTGGGCTGTAATGTCTTTCCACCGAAGATGAATGAGATTACTTCCACTTTATTCATCTACTGGGCTCAATATCTGTCCTACCTCTCCATTTAAACTGAAAAATAATAGAGGACTGAATAATGCCGGGCTACAGAGATGAATAACAATCATACTGTTATAAATGAAAATATGGTCAAACAGGGTGTCAATATGAATAAAAGCGGACAACAAATAATGTTGTTTTCTAGGCTGCTGCACTGTGCAACATTATGTTACATTATGTAGAGAATGTATACTCTCCTAACAAGTAGTATTAGAAATATAACTCACTTTGTACTAAGCATCTGATGCTTTGAGTAATTATTGCAGACAGAAAGTAATAATACGTCAACACAGTGGCATTAAGGAGAATAAGAAGGCTCATATAACTAGACAGAACATGTCAGTAATGCCTCACCTTGCCACCTTTGGCTACAGCATCCACCTCTACCTCTCTGGCACCGCGGATGAACTTGGTAATGACTACTGGGTGCTCCTGAAGGAAAGACAGCAGGATGGTTATTCTATCAATAAATCAAAAGGAAAATAATGCAGTCTCAACAGGGTTGTTGCCTTTTGTGTGTATTGCAGTCTGCAGGATGTTAGTGATGATCTTGTTACTTTGGCTTTGGGGTCCAACACACTGGATCTGAAGCAAAAACTCAAAGTAAACTTTATTAAGGGTGTTCACATTAACACAGAACAATCTTTGTTGCTCAGCTAAAGCACCCAATAGGGATACAGAATTTAAATGTTCTTGGCTAGTCAAGTATGTTAACTGAACGAACGCAGAGTACTGACAGAAGGCTTCATCCATGTTTGTATACTAATTCAACGTTGAGCATAAATGAGTCCTCAGCCTGTGATTCACTTACTCAAGACTGTAGGCAACAAAAAAACTAGCAAAAAGTGAAGATGGTTGCAGTCAGTACAGGCTGGGCAAATTATCTCCAGGGAAGCGCCTGCTGATGTTTATGGGTCATAGACTTCAAACAGATGGTCATTTACTGCTAAGGATTTGACACCAAATCTTAATTATGATAACTTTTTCAAGTTTATGGTACTTTGTCAAATTACATTCAATGTTCTAAAATTAGGACTTTGGATTAAAAATTGATACAAGTGAATTAAAGCTGAAGATCGTCAATTTAACCTGATGGTCACTGTTTCATGCTGGATCCAATGTGCTGGAGTACAGAGCCAACAAAAGCAAATGTGTCACTGTAAGCATGAGACAATGCAAATTTCACGTCACAATCATCCTAGCCAGAATAACTGCAAATCACAATATTATCTTGATAATAATCAAAATATGCTTGAAACTCTTTAAATGGCTTAAAACATACTGCAGTCACTTTACATTTTGTCAAGAAACAAATATTTTTAATGCATCGCAGAACAGGTACACACCTTTTTTAAGTGAGGATTTTAAGTGGAAAAAATAAAAATCAATCAAACAGACTTCCAAAGCCAGACTTTTTGTCTATTGGAAATGGCAACATATCTTTTAATATGAGACATGCCAAATGCTGATTGAGATCTTTTGCATTCCTTTAGTTTGGTGCATATGCAGCCTGTAAATGCAGACTCTATTATTGGTTGCCCAGCAGTTTCTTGGGTACTGCTGGACACAAGGGCGTCAATATAGACAGTGCAGGCAGTGTGGTTGCACTGGGGCCAATGGGGTGGGGGGCCATAGAGAGAGTGGTTGGAGGGCCTGTTCTCTCTCAGGCCCCTGCGAGTGGTTCAACTTGCCACTTCAGAAATACGCCTATGTTCAAGGAAGAACACAGGTTAAAATGCAAATGCTGTTATCTGCTATGTATGCCCTCAAAATTATGTTCATTTTACATAAACTATAGATTAACTATTCAAAAATCAATTTAATTAATATTTTATTTTGTTTGGTAGTTTTGTCATATACAGATTCGCAGTGATGATCGGTTATGTATGTTAATGTTTTCTAACGTCATGTGACAATACTATAGAATTCTAAAATATATGGAAGCTGTTTTAACGCAAAATCTGGCACTAGGGCCCATGATTATAGTGTGCACTGGGGCCCATCCTGACTACGGTGTGCCACTGGCTGGACATGATATTTACAATTATTCCAATAATGGAAATTATCCACAATCAACTTAAGTGTTTCCTACAGAATTAGAATCTATGTGTGGCAGTAGCTGATGGGCGGTGAGCAAACTCTCTCTGTGTCTCCTCTGTAAATTCAGAGTGTTTGAATTTGAGTTGTGGGGTTAAGAATTGATCAGTCAGTCATTTTGTGGTTGCATAAATCAGAGTTGATCAGATGGTTAAGAAAAGCAGCTGCTGCAGAGGTGAGTGAAAGCAAACTTCTGGACCCTGCACTGGACAGGGACACTCTGAGAGTGTGGTGCTCTGAATAATGAAATGGTATATATATTCCCACAGCGCTTCTCATGAGCGGTCCAGCTCCAAAAATAGACAATCGTTGTGTGGCAGGAGATGTGAATAAAGTTGCAGTCCGCCACAAATAAGTGAATGTGTGGGAAACCTTGTCAGCCCATTTATGTGTCACTGTTCAAATACCTCAAACACTTTAGTGTGACGCAAGAATATTTCATTATGACTCTGTGTAAACCTTTTAATCCATCTGTAACAGGCTTACTTTGCTGCTTTCAAGGTGGGATTTGGGCATGTGTATGTATGCTTATAGCCCCAGGTAGGGGCCCTAAGAGGGACCAGGTGCCCCAAAGCCACCTGGGGGTTCAGTGAAGTAGAGATACACACAAAGTACTAGCCGACAGCCATGACAGCTGGTAGCATCAGTTAATTGAAAGCAGAGGGAGACAGCAACACAAAATAAGAGTCAGAGTCTATGTGTGTGTGTGATGGAGAGGCTGATCACTTGTCCTAAGATGCTCAAGCAATACAATTCAGGACCAGTGAAAAACAAAAAGCCAAGGTGTGACTTATGGAGGCAATATGTCTCTCTCACATGTGCAGCCACGCACACGCAGAGTTAACACCGATCTCACCTGGGACACCTGAGTGGCCTCCTCCAAGAAGCGTTTCATCTCCTCTTCTCCGTACACAACGTTCATGGCAGAACCACTGGCGAGATACAAGCAGGAGAGGGAGAGAAAAGAGAGTGAGGGAGAGAAAACAAAAGGCCACAGGAGAGGAAGAGACGCAAGCAAACAGGAGAACATACAAGCTTCAAATGATCGTTCAAAACACTCATTATCTCTCCGTTGCATCAGTATTACCATCGGGAACAAGGTCTGGAAACAGTCAAAATAAGGAGAGAGGGAGAGAGAGAAGAACAGCTATTTAGGTCGAAAAGCACTCCGGGCTCTCGAAAACGAGTTCAGAACTTAGTCATTAAAAAACAACAGATTTAGGCTAGTTTTGTTGTGGTTGTTGTTGTTTTTGATTTTAGACTGCTAGCTGGGCTATCCTCCTGTTTGAAAATGAGGGGTTGAGGGAAACAGGACAGAGAAAGGCCACAGGCTTGGGTCAGATCTTTATTCTTTAGCTGTCTGTTGCTCAGAGGCAAACATATGTCCAACCCCAAAATGAATACTGACCCTTCATTCAAGCACCAGCCATAGAGGATTCATATGCATTTACATTCAGACATATCCTTGACTCGAATGCCACCTAGTTTCTGCATGACTGTTCTCTCAATTTTCAAATGAATCCAGTCATTTAGAGGAAATGTCTTCTAACTAAAATGGAAGGATTCTCTGTCTGTCTGTCAATTGTCTCAATAACCTTTCATCCAACTGACTTCACACTTGACGAATGTATTGCTGAGGACCAAGGAAGTGCAGTGCAAGCACTTGGGATGATGGGACATATTTGTTAGTGCATTATTTCCACACTGTGTGTAGGGTTTTCAAGATACATATTGATTATGAATATTTGAAACTGTTTCAACACTCAAGTCAGCAGTATCATAACATCTGTGCCAGCTGCACTTTCTCGCTCATTTTGCTGTTCTCTGCTACTCATGGCAAGGCACCAAGGCAAGAAAAAAGTTGTCATGCTAAAGCCTTGTTATATTTATCTTTTAATAAAAAATAAATACATGTAATTCCCTCAATGTCAATTTTGATGTAAAATTTAAGATAATTTAATTTAAAAAAAACTTCATGGGGAACCTATTTGTCACCATTTGGGCGTGGGAATTACAAGTGTGTGACACATCGAAAGCCCTGATTGGCAGCCAGTGTGAAGGAGAAAGCCATGAGTGGGACAATGGATTTGCTTTATTGTACAGAGCAAATTACAACAAAGCACCAGCGAAGATGACCTACCACCTAAAGAAAACTGAAAAAAAAAAAAAAAAGTCAATAGACAGTATCACGAAAGCTACCTGTCTCTCTCTCTTTGTTTTTTTATTGTCTTATGTCATGGGAAGATATAAATAGATAGATATAAATACAGTTGTGCCTTGTGATATTGGCTTGCCCTTTGGTAAGCCTTTGGCCCAAAAAGTTTGAAAACTGGTGTAGTGTATTAAGAGGTAACCTCTATTCACTGCTCAGTCCCTCCAGAAAATCGCAGAAAATTGCGATCGCAATAATTAACGCAAATTCAACTAAAGTCCGTAACATTTGCGGGGGCTTGCAATTTTTTAAAAGTCCCACGATTTTTCCGCATTTTCTGGCGGATCGGAAGTCGCTGCGCATGCAATGTCATTTGAAACATTATCAGACACGTCATCAAATATAATTGATGTGACTTAATGCTCTAAATGTGACATACAGCTCCTTCAAGAGTAAAAAAAAGTTTTTATGTTCACCCAGTGTTGGTCCCTGAGAAAAAAAAGTGAGTCAGCACTCTATGAAAAGCCTTTTGTGCGAATAAAATGAGTATGCATAAATTTTTATTCAGTCCATCAGCCCAGCTCTTACTACTTTATTCAGCATTACCAGTAGTCGCAGTAGTCGCAGTAGTAGATGTATTGGTAGTGGTGGTGACTGTAGTGATGGTTCTAGTTTTAACAGTAGCACTGTTCATCTTACTTTGTTTGCCAAAAAATTGTCACGTGTATTTTTATAACAGTTGAAAGTGAAAAGTCATGACTTTGGCAATCACTTGAGTGAAGAGTGGGTGTGACACTGTTATCTTAAAGAAGACTTATCACTTGTTCTCTGTAGAGTTTTTCACAAAGGTGAAATTGTGCTGATGCAAATCAAACACTGGATCTAAAATAAGCCTGAGCAGGACTGAGTTAGTCTTTTTGTTGATGATCACATTGCTTTCATTCTGGAATAGCAGTAAATGGCATCTGCCCTAACTCACGGCCAGTGGTCAATCTATTTTAAAAAGAAAAGCAAAGGAGCACACATGTTATGCAGTCCTTTTTGGTCTGTGTCAACAAATATTATTCACAGGCCCAGTGGTCTAACACATCTGTTCACCACCTCATCCCGATTTCATTTCATCTTCCAACACCTGAAAAAATCCCCAGGGTGAAGGAAAATTCAACAGACATGACAATTCTAAAACAATGGGATCACAATAAATTCACTTGATGGATTTTTATAAAAGTCAGCTAGGTCATTTTTATGCATGGGTTTATTACTTAAGTGGAATGGGGACATTTCTCACCCACGCAGGCTGGCTTTCACACCAATAGGAATTCCACAGAACTACTGTGCATTTGCATTTCACTCACATTGGGCTTTTGCAGCACTTGTAAACAGTAAAGGAATGAGACACTTTCCAAATGTTTAAGCTATGGACTGACATTTTCGAAGCCATTTACTCATAGGGAGGCCTCTTAGAAACATGGTGAGTCTAGAAACTAGTTTGAAAATGATATGATTGCTTGTACATATCATTGCACAGGCATATACAGCAGTGTGGGTATGTCACAGCAAAATACATACCAACAAAAATAGGCAAAAAAAGATATAGGTTATACTGTACAAATCTTCCTATTAAGTTATGCCATGAAAATATTTCAGAGCAAAAAACTTTGTGAGTTTTGGTGTGTTTCTATGTGTGTATTTTACTGTTATAAAAATAAGGCACATGACTCTGAAGGCAAAGAGTGCATGGTGTGGAGATGTGCAAGTTTGTGCATATGTACTGAGGCTGAGAAGAACATTCAAAAACCATTAACAGCTACGTCAAAGGGGATGAGTGAAAACGCTTTGGGGACGGGAAAAGATCAGAGGGAGTTCACGCTACGTTGATGTGGAAAGGAGAGGAGAGGAGAGGAGAGGAGGCTCATCTTCCTCATTAACAGTATCCAACAGAGATCACTATACAGCAGGTGGAAGAATTGAAGTTGTAAATAATAACAAACTCCGTATGATAAATAAAGGCTATATTTTATTAATGGTATAATTGTGGCTACTCCAAGATCACCTGGGAGATTTAAATACCGGTGGATATCCCTTTGCTGAATTAAATTACTTTTTAATTTGGTAGTTTTACATGTGGCCTAGTGCATGACACTCTGTGCTTAACAAGCAGAGACAGAAGCACTTTTAAAACAACATCACAGCTTGCATGTTAAATCATAAAAAAAAGTCCAAAAACTCCCTAATACACAAGTTTCTACTCAGTTACACAGTCCTGCTGAATACAGGGTCTCATCACGACATCTGCTGGAGAAAAGTGTCACTGCAAAATTAAATGAGCTGTAATCTGAATAAAGTTCATTAATCATTACAACTAAAATTGTACTTTACTCAGTTAGCAGTAAGTCTGTGGATTAGTTAATGAGAAAGTCAATTGATTTTTTTTTTTCTTTTATGCTTCAGCCAACCAGGACGGCACTGTTTTCTCCCCTGTGTTTCTAAATACACTTAATTGGCTAGAAATTGAATACAAGAAAACAAATTATGTGAAGATTATTTGCCCTTGTGGTTTATACCAATTTTAGACAAAATAAATCAAATGTGTTTGTTATTGATTAAGGTTCTACAGTCAGAGTCAGCTACTGCATTCCTCATTTGGAGGCTGCTGATGTGAAATAACTTACCTGAGAACATAGGAGGGGCGCAGCAGACAGGGGTAGCCCACCTGGTTGGCAAAGGCGAAGGCATCTTCCTATGAAGGGAGAGAAAAGCACAGCACATGTAAATGACAAAGACAGAGTTTGTTTTGTCATGATAGTGATGCCAGAAATCCTCCAGAATAATCTGTCACACATTAGAGCCACTTAATAACACATTTGTTAAGTTCTAATGACATGGCATTTAACTGTTTTGTCTCTCTTTGGCATTAAATGCCAAGTTCAGTATTTTCTAACCTTGACCCCTTTTTTCTGTGTTTTTGTGACGAATTTGAACAACAGTTTATTTTTGTAAATCAGTCCAATATTGAGCGAGAGAACTGCAGCCAGCAGCCCTGACGTGGCTACAATGTAACTATTTGGGACATGTTCGCACATTCAATATACGTCCACTTTCAGTGCTCATTTTTGCTACTGACAGGCTCGGATTATTATTCTAAGTGTCTGACAATGTATGGAAAGCATCCCTACAAGGACAGGATATTTGTTAAACCAGAAAGAGCCCCCAAATTGCCATTGTCAAACCCACTGCAATGTAACCATTCAGGGCATGCTCGCACCTTCAACGTACGTCCACTTAAAGTACTTGTTTTTGCTACTGACAGGCTCAGATTATTATTCTAAGTGTCTGACAATGTACGACGAAAAAGCATTCCTACAAGGATAGAACATTTTATTTAACCAGAAACAGCCCCGAAATCGGCATCGCCAAACCCACTGCAATGTTACTATTTGGGGCATGTTTGCACCTCCAATGTACGTCCACTTTCAGTGCTCGTTTTTGCCACTGACAGGCTCTGATTATTATTCTGAGAGTCTGACAATGTATGGAAAGCATCCCTTCAAGGACAGAAGATTTGTTTAACCAGAAAGAGCCCCAAAATTGCCATCACCAAACCCACCAGGCTTTATTTACATAAGCAGTCTTTTTAGTGTGTATAGAGCCAGCATGTTTTCACATCTAACTTCCTCTTCTTAATTCACTCAGCTTCTCAACTGAGTGAATTATGGGTTTATTTTTAGCAAAACCAGACGGCATTTTTTGAGTTTTTTGTTTCTGTTGACTTTGAATGAAGTGTGTTTTACGATGCTAAAATTACTGTTTATATCAGTTGCGTGTGGTTGGTTTGGCGATGGCTATTTCGGGGCAGTATCTGGTTAAACAAAAAGGAACTTTATTTTTTAACAAAGGGGTCAATCCCTGTAGGGATCCTTTCCATTAGTTGAAGATACTTAAAATAACAATCTGAGCCTGTCAGTGGCAAAAACAAGCACTTTTAGTGGAGGGAAACTGACAGTGCACATATGCCCCGCACGGTTATATTGCAGCCTGTTTTGCGGCTGCCAGCTGCAGCATTTTAAGCCAATACTGAACCAATTCAAAAAACTTTGTTCCCATGAGTCACTTAGACACAAAAATATGGGAAAATGGCGTCCAGTTTGAAAAACATCATGGATACCCTTTAACTTTAACACAAAGATTCTGCAGGTATCCAGTTTAAATATAAAAGAGTTGTAAAATGTGGTTATAGAGTGAAACACAGGACAAATAAAGAAAAAGTTGTACTGTTGAACTGTTGTAAAAATAAACACATTTGATTGCTCCAAGACTTGCAGTCACTGAGGTACAAATCATTTTGAGGCGACAAAGAATAAACATCATTCTAACAAACATTAAAAGAACAGACAACAGCCTATAGTTCAACAAAAAGTTATTCTTGAAAAAAACAAAAACATGTAGCAAAAGAATATTTAAAAACGCTTTTAAATGAGGACACCAGTATGTTTGCTTTGTTCTGTATTTCAATCTCTTTATGCAACTCTTTGTGTATTTATTATTAAGGCATGTATATAATGTTAGAATGCAGCATGATTAGAGCCACTTGAGACAGAAAACAAAGAATCAATATCAAATCAAGGGCGTGTTTGTCCTTGTAACAAACCATCTCATGCAGCGAGGCCCATTTTACCCATTCTCAATTAAACTACACACAATTTAAAGGCTTAAAAAATGAAAGGTGTACTCCCATGTCTGCCCAGAACTCGGCTAATCAAAAGAGTAAAAGGGAGAGTAGAAGTGCTCCAACAGTCAGAAAGTGGGGCTTCAATTCATCTCCCCTTTTGATTTTCTTTTCTTCACATCAGGAATGAGAGAAGAAAGAGCTGGAGTCATGGAAGGAGTCTTGCGGTGAGAGAAAGGCTGTGTGTCCTCCTCCTCCTCCTCATCATCATTATCATCATCGCTCTTTCTCTGCTCTCCATCTCTCTGCAGGTCTAGCCTCTTTCTCGCTATCATTACCCACTGTTCACTCGCCAGGTGGGATACCATTAACAAACACAAAATAGCTTCCCTGAGACGCAAGAACCATCTCCCCACGGCTCTACTGGAGTTATTCCAGCCCAATAAAAACAAACTGTTTCTTCAAGATCGGCAGGGAAATAGAATATGTAGGTAGACTCTGGAGAGACACAGAACTTTGTGTGTAACGGCTAATCGCTCCTCAGTGGTGGCTGAATACATGAGCAACGGTAATGGAAGAGACATATTTTAGCGCTGACAGCAGACACATTTCAGTGCTCCACATGTTCCACAGAGGGGCCTGCCAGTGCTTCATTCTGATGTAGCCGCCAGCTAGTTGAGAGGGCCAAACACAAGATAAATGCTAAACAAGACAGTAAGTCATGGGGCATGCTGCCCCAACAGTAGAAGGAAGAAAGTTCTACCAGCAATGAGACAAGTTTGTCTGTAGGGAAAGGTGTAACGTTGGGCTGTAAGTAAAGATAATATTATGTGCTTGGTTTGGATGTGAAGTGGTCCAAACAAAAAACTAAACACAATTTTGTACATATATGATGTCATATATGATCTGGATTATGCACCAGAAAACAGTCTGAGTTGGGAAAACCTGATATTTTTAAGAAAACCTGACTATAAATTGTTAGTGATGTCTACATTTAGCCGATGTTTTAGTGCTATTACATCATTTTTTGTCTGATATCTTAACAGAATTTGACTGGAACTTTGAGGGAAGAAACACTTTAGTTTTTACAATACAACATGCTTTCGTGTAGGATTCATTGAAAAAAGCAAATTTTAGTCTTTCTTAAAAGGTATATGTATAGACTCATACACAGAGATGGGCAAAAATACATCAAAATGTATTTTGATACAAAATACAAAATACCCCTCAAATAAATGTATCAAAATAAAATACATGTATTTTGTATTTTCAAATACAGAAAATACTTTATTCTTTCTCTTTTTAGCAGCGACCTGCAGCTCCATAGATCACTCTGTCGGTCGGTCGGTTGGTCGGTCCAACTGCTAACTATACCAGAAAGAATGCCCACAATTCGTCCATAGGTGGCGCTACACTAACCGATTAAAATCTTTTTGTGAATAACTCAGAAAGTCCTTGACCAAAAATGCTCAAAATTTACATGCTGCAATTAGAGACCACAAGTAACTATGCCAGAAAGAACAATCATGATTCATACATTAATGGGCTGTAGGCTACCCTAAAATATTATTTTTTGATTCAGATTTAGATTCAGACAACTTTATTGATCCCACGTGGGACAATTAATTTGTAGCATACTCATCCCAAGCATCAACCACAAAACATACTTATGCACAGTCCAGTAAAACAGACCACCAGGTCATTGAAGGACACATTGAATGGCCCAAGTTTAAAAAAACATATAGATAAAAAAATATATATATAATTTAAAAGTAAAAAATATTGTGTAGCCTATTATTTTTGTTTTTTGATTTGTGGAGAAAGTATTTTGAGTATTTTAAATACAAAATGACTCCACTCAAAAGTATTTTGTTACAAATTACATTTCCTTTTTATCGGCCTTATCAAATACAAATGACAAAATACTCAAATGTAATTGAAATACGTATTTTAAATACAAGAAATACTGCCCATCCCTGCTCATACAGAAGTAATCTCTCACAATCATCACTTAAGACCCACTAGAAGTGTGCAGTGGTGTATTTTTCTGCAGAGACTCTTTTCTCTGGCTGCATTTCTTGTTTTTATTCTCTTCTGATTTTCTCTGTTCAGGCCATTTATGGGTGTGTGGCCCCACAGCTGAGGTTAAGGTTTCATTAAAACAAAGTGAACAGGTGCCACACAGGCATCCAAGAGACACGGCGCTGAAAAAAGCAAATAAGGCAGGGTGAATAACCACACGAGAGTGAATCTAAGGTTGCCTTTTATGTTCACTTTTTCTGGCCAGCGTGCTTACAAACTGCATAGTAGATTAAAAGGGGAGTACCACCTAAATTAAGAATTCCAATATATTTTTTCAATTTTTGTGAACATGATCTACTCTCCCTCAAAGCCAGAGACCAGAAAAGTAAGTCTCAGACTTGTGATGTCATACGGTATAAAGTCTGGAGCTGCTCCATAGACAATGAATGGGAGCCTGATTTTGCTGAGTTTTCTTTTTTATACCCAAATAAGCTTTATGCTATTGTAGTGTTCTCAGTTCTGAAGTAGAAAACTGTACCCATATACTCAGAACATTCCCCTGGGTGCTCTCAGTGTCATCTAGAACATGTTGCCCAATTAATTGTCTATGGAGCAGCTCCAGACTTTATATACTGTGACATCCCAAATTTGCATTTTAGCACTCTAGCTTTTGGATTTTGGGAGACAGTTGCTCAGTTTGTTGTTGTTTGTTTGTGTTTTTGGACTGTCTTAGACCAAAGGAATAATATGTATGAATTTTGAAAATGGGCATAGTTTCCCTTTCAAGAAGCCGATGCACACTTGGTCAGACCAGCAACTGCAGCAGAGAAGCTTTTCATTACAACTAAAAAACTTGTGACTTCATTCTCACTTCATGACGCCATTACTCCACTATATCTTAACGCAGCAAATAGTTGTTTGCTGTCGTATTAATGCTCTGAATGTTTCATACAGCTCCTCTGAAGTCGATCCACAAGCACACAAATCTAAATTAGAAAAAAAATACCCATATGGAAATGTTTTATAAAAGCAAACATCATTTCCCTGAAGTAACGTTCTCCAAACACCCAGAGCTCTGCTAAAAAACGCTTTTTTCCCAAGCTGTAGGGGTCCGTGTAACAAAAACTCACATCTATAGTACGGTTTTAAAAGAAGAATCAGCACATCCAGATCTCCTTCTGCGTGTTAGAAAATGTCAGATGTGCATGGATAGGCAAAAACCTGACCCGCGGGATCCCCACTAAGGTGCATATCTGATGGTGCGGCGTCACTTTGGCTATGCAGATACTCGTGACTCTTGCAGATGCATCAAGCATAAATCAAGCACGTTGCTGTTACTCAGGGAAGTCATCATTTTACTGTTTGTTGCCAAGAGACAGCTTGGAAATGAATTGAACTTGGCTTACTGGATCATTATGTCATAGCAAGAGTACTACTATGATAGTTAGAGGTCACAAAACTGCTCCTTGGTGCTCAGGTCCCACTCCACAACACTCATATGCCTTGTACAGGAACAATTTGAAAACATTTTCTTAGCGTACTGTCACAACGCTTATCACAAAATATCATATCATCACAACTGTTTCCTCTCACCAGGGAGCTGAGGGCCCTCCATGGGGCTTGGGCCACCCTGAGGTCATCGAGTATACTGGAGAAGATGGAGCGTTCCTCAGCCCGGTCGATCTGCAGGGGGCTTGTTCCCAGAATCTTTACCCCATTGAGGTGCAACGGGACAGCCAGGTTGTTTGGGATCTGGCCTCCGACTGACACAATGCTTCCAGAGCAACCCTGGAGAGGAGAGAACGGAAAAAGATGAATGTGTGAGATAAAGAGAGAATAGAACAGCAGGTAAAATAAAAGAATAAGAAGTAGAAGGGGAAGAAAAGGACAAGAGAAGCGGGGATACTCTGTCTAGTCTTGGACCTCCTGCCACAGGCCTATCAGCCAAGATTAACAGTCTGAAACCTGTGGCCGCTTCCAATTATTCTGGCCACTGATCACAGAGTGAAAATATGAGACAAACAAAAACAGTTGATCTCGGTCGTGCCATGAGTTTAGTTATCACCAGGGACAGTGTGTGTGAACAAGTGTGTGTGTGCTCCTTTTAATAACAGCATGCAGCCCCTTTTCCTGTCTAGCTGTTCCAGGGGGGATGCTGTTTCCATGGCAATGCCAGGTTGTATCTCTTCATTATTCATGGGCCTGCTCTCCTGCTCCTGTCCAGGGTTTATCTCCATGCTCTAATGCCGTATTTATCACACACACATAGACACATACACGGAGAGCAAGCGGGGACTGTAGCTGTGAGAGAGGGATTGATGGTAATGCTATCACCCTGAACAAACAAACACTTAATCACACTCTGATCCCATCGCGACTTTAACTGGATTACAATTCCTCTGCAAGGGAAAGTCAATGGACGTTAGTGCCCAAACACACAGCACAACATAAACACAGAGATATCAGCAAACACATACACAGAAAATATCAGGGAAGCAGGCGATATTTATGCCCTTGAGCATGTTTTGCAATAAAGGGTCAGCTGGGCTCTGTGCTACCACAGAAGTGCATTGGGCAATACGGCAATTTTGCACCATTATATATATGATTTGACATACCAAGTCTGGACAAAAAAAGGTTGACTATACACTCACTAACCACTTTATTAGGTACACCTTGCTAGTACCAGGTTGGGCCCCTTTTGCCTTTAGACCTGCCTTATTTCTTAGTGGCATAGATTCAACAAGGTGCTGGAAACATTCTTCAGAGGTTTTGGTCCATATTGACATGATAGCATCACACAGTTGCTGCAGATTTATCGGCTGCACATCCATGATGCAAATCTCACGTTCCACCACATCCCAAAGGTGCTCAATCTGGTGACTGTGGAGGCCATTGGAGTACAGTGAACTCATTGTCATGTTCAAGAAACCAGTTTGAGATGATGTGAGCTTTGTGACATGGTGAGTTATCCTGCAGGAAGTAGCCATCAGAAGATGGGTACACTGTGGGGATGGACACGGTCAGCAACAATACTCAGGTAGGCTGTGGTGTTTAAATGATGCTCAGTTGGTACTAAGGGGCCCAAAGTGTGCCAAGAAAATATCCCCCACACCATTACACCACCACCACCAGCCTGAACTGTTGATACAAGGCAGGATGGATCCATGCTTTCATGTTTACACCAGATTCTGACCCTACCATCTGAATGTGGCAGCAGAAATCGAGACTCATCAGACCAGGCAACTTTTTTCCAATCTTCTATTGTCCAGTTTTGGTGAGCCTGAGTGAATTGAAGCCTCAGTTTCCTGTTGTTAGCTGACAGGAGTGCCACCTGGTGTGGTCTTCTGCTGTTAGCTGACAGGAGTGCCACCTGGTGTGGTCTTCTGCTGCTGTAGCCCATCTGCTTCAAGGTTCGGCATGTTGTTGGTTCAGAGATGGTCCTCTACAGACCTTGGTTGTAACCAGTGGTTATTTGAGTTACTGTTGCCTTTCTATCATCTTGAACCAGTCTGGCCATTCTCCTCTGACCTCTGGCATCAACAAGGCATTTTCACCCAGAGAACTGCCGCTCACTGGATATTTTCTCTTCTTCGGACCATCCTCTGTAAACCCTAGAGATGGTTGTGTGTGAAAACCATCCTCTGTAAACCCTAGAGATGGTTGTGTGTGAAAATACTTTATACTTATACTTTATATACTCTATTAATCCCCGAGGGGAAATTCAATTTTTCACTCTGTTTGTCAATTACACACAGGTCCGAACACACAGGTCCGAACACACACATGCACAAACTGGACCTATACATGCACTAAGTGGAGAGATGTCAGAGCAGGCTGCCCATGACAGGCGCTCCGAGCGGTTGGGGGGTTCGGTGCCTTGCTCAGGGGCACCTCGGCAGTGCCCAGGAGGTGAACTGGCACCTCTCCAGCTACCAGTCCATGCTCCATATTTTGGTCCGGACGGGGACTTGAACAGGCGACCCTCCGGTTCCCAATCCAAGTCCCTATGGACTGAGCTACTGCCGCCCCAATCCCAGTAGATCAGCAGTTTCTGAACTACTCAGACCAGCCTGTCTGGCACCAACAACCATGCAACGTTCAGAGTCACTTAAATCAGTTTTCTTCCCCATTCTGGTGCTCGCTTTGAACTTCAGTAGGTTGTCTTCACCATGTCTACATGCCTAAATGCATGGAGTTGTGAACAGGTGTACCTAATAAAGTGGCTGGTGAGTGTATACCATGGTGGCCTAATGTCAAGTTGCATATAACTCAAAGGATAATCACCACAATTGGTAATTGTTGCTTGCACTCGTATTATCATTACTTTAGATGGTAGAACGGTGTATTGTGATACTGTATTACAGCTTCTATAAGTCTGCAGAAATATTATATTTCAGAATCTTTGGTACCAACTGCCCAATAATTATCTTTAGAGAAGTATGTAGATGGATTTCCTACAGTTTCTGTAAATCAAAATAAACTTTTTTTTCCTCGAAGAACTTCCTCGTAACAGTCACAAAATGACGAAAAAAGCCTCACAGTGATGTAAAATGACCACCTAAAAATATATTTCCCTAGAAAGCTATTCAGCAAGCACAACCACATCTGCTAAGAGAGTTACAAAGTGGTCAGCAAATCTTGAAAACCCAAGAAAACCCCACACACCTGTAACTACAGAAACCTAAGCTCTTAAATCTTAGGTGAGCCTTTAGAGCTGCATAATAAATGTCCCAATTAGGACTCATTCAGGGTTTTCCCCAGTTTCTACACAAAAAGAAAGAGAGATTTTGTGTGGCTGCTTTTAATAGCCAAGACCATCCTTTAGGATGAAGCAGAAAAAGCTGCATGCTTAACCTTTTTCTGAGTTTACATATGTGTTCATATATAAAAACATTTATCAACATAGAGGTTTTGGGAAAAAAAACTCCATGATAATAAGCCACAGTCACACTGCTGATTTATTTCTACTTTTCTAAGTACAGTCACGTCAAAACGAATCAGCTTTAGTTAGAGAAATTATGTGCATGCTGCGTGACAGTCTTAGACCAATACATCTATTTTCCAGGTTTGGGCAAAAATTGTTTTTTTTTGTTTAAATTCTACTGGCAAATCTTTCCTCTGACCAGGTTGGAAATGATTGATTTCTTTTATTATATATGTACTGTATTGTGTAACCGATCAATACTACTCTGCCTAGGGGAAGTCTTAAATCGACTGCAATGCAGTACTTGAATCAGATTCTACTAATGAATATACAAGTAGTTATTAGCACTGATATAAACGTTTGACAGATTGGCAGACCTGTCCAGAATGCCCTGCTTCTCTCCCAATGCATGTTGGGATGGGCTCAGCAAGCCAGACCAGGACACTGTTAATGGTTGTAGAATATTGATAATATCAGTGGGACACCAGTGGTAGGTATAGTTTGGCAATATGATAGTATATACCTTGGAAGGGCATGGATGTATAAAGAGAACTGGATACAGCATTGGAGGCGAGGCCCTGGCCATGCCTATAGAAGTTGCTCGGTGGTGCATGAAGCCAAAAAAATTGACCTCTGCATTACCTAGATAATCCCCATCTTTGAGCCAATAGATTTTGGCCATATAGTTAGTGTTTTTGGTTTTCAGTGGAAATTTAAAAATTTTATTGTCTACCAACGCACAATTCTTCCTGATAAAAAGGAAGGGTTTGCATGCGTGTCCTAACCTCCTGTTGGGTGATATCCAGGATGCGTTCTAGGGTCAGCTCCTCAAAGTAAAGGCGGTCACACTCGTCAAAGTCGGTGCTGACCGTCTCAGGGTTGTGGTTCACCACCACCGTCTTCTTGCCCATCTGCCTCAAAGCTCTGATGCTGGACACCGCGCACCAGTCAAACTCAACACTGCTCCCTGATGGTACACAGTAAACAGTTGATAAATCTATGTATGTTGACCATGAACAGGGGTTTACAAAATCACTATAACAAATAGACAACTTACCAATGTGGTAGGGCCCGCAACCAAGAACCATAATTCCCTGGTCTACAAAGTCCAGGTCATGCTCCTGATGGATTGGATAAAAAGCATTGTTGATGTTACACTCTTATGTACATCAATAATCTTATAGCACGGCAATTACACTGCTTACAATTACTACTAGTGCTCTCATTTAAAGGCTCTGTATGTAACTTTCAGAAAACCCTTGTTAGCAATGACACCTCTCTCTGAGACCACTCAGTGAACTGCAGCAAAAAAAATTACAATCAATACTGAGAAGAACATTAGTATGCGTCATCTTTCTGTAAATTATTTGAATCATTGCCTCAACTAACGTTATGAAGCAACCAACAGCAGGTCTATGTAGAGTGATTAGCTAAGTAATAGCTAGCTGGATAACCTTCACTGCCCCAGCATTGCTTTTGGATGGTAGAAAGTACTTTGTACCGTTACATCATTTATTATTGGCTAAATCAATGACTGTCATAATACACAAGTTAGTATCATGCATAATGTTAGCTGGTGAAGTAAGTTGGCAAGCTAGCCAACTGACATATCTACTCTAATAGTATTTTGCTAGCGATTATATTAGCAAGCAAGAAAGGTAAAGTTAGCCAGATAGCTGTAACTGAGCTACACTGCATGGGTCTGGCATTGGTTGCTTTGTAACAATAGCTGATAAATTTGCGTAATTTGCAAACATCACACTACCTCCATGGGAGGAGATCAGTCAGTAGCTCAGAACTTAGCCACTGTAATAACTCTAATTCAGCCAGCGCTAACCCCAGCCCTGGGGTTCACAGCAAGCTGGTGGCCAGATAACACTGGGTCTATCCTGTGTAACAGCAGCAACAGAAAGTTTATTGATCTGGCAGACCTTGTTGTGGTCAAAAGGGCAGTCCTGGATTAGAACCCTAGTGCTCGGGGTCGTGTTCTGGCTAAACTCAGGCTGAGAACTCCACTGAACTCAAGTAATGCCAATCCCAAGTGTGGACTCTGTGTTGTGGTAGTTGACATTAGCGGACTCCATTTCTTTGCAAATGTTAGCTACTGTAGCACACTGTGTTGTGGAGCTGAAGAGGCAAGAAACTCTGGAACATGCATAACATCACATCCTTTGAATTTTCCTATTAAATTAAGTCAGAGTCCATTACATAGAAGTCAGGCCACAGGCTGTTACATGCAACCAAGAAAGTCAGGGAAAGTCTGAGTTTTTAAGTTACTTTACAACCAGTTCACCAATTGGCACTAAAAACACGATTAATACATGTAAAAAAGTTACATACAGAACCTTTAAAATGTTTTGTTCATAACAATTTAAAATGTTATTGTTATTCTAATTGCATTTGCTATTAGCCAGTGACTGGATTGACTACATACATCTTACTGGTGCTACAACACTACAATATTTTTTTATTTTCTCAGTTAGCAGAGACCACACACCTGCCCATGATAGGTACAATACAGGTAGTTGGTCATTGCTGGATACTCTGCTGCCAAGGTGTCAATCTAAGGGGAGGAATAAAGGAAAACAGAGGTTAACATGGGTGTGATGTAAAAACAAATACTACAAAAAACTACAAAATAACATTACTTAACAGTTTTATCATGAATATTACTATCACATTCAAAACGCACACAGACCCCAGTCACATTTATTGGTTAGTGCACTGATACCGTAGTTTAACTCTCTGAAAGGAGAAATTCTACATCAAGGTACATTTACATTTGATACTTTTATTACTGTGTCTAATTCTTTTCTAATTTCTATTCACTTTAATAAATGTTTACTTGCAATGAATGTATTTCATTGCTGTGTTACTACTTTTAATTAAAGGATAAACACATTCAACAAAAAGACCAAAAACTCCTTCTTACCAAGTAGTCAAAAAACTGTTTCAAAATAGTTCCTGAGGATAAGGTCAATGAATTTTGGATAAAAATAAAGAGATAAAATCATGCAAATGTTATCATTGGAGTAAATTATCTAAAAATAGTGTTAATTCTACAGAGTGACAGTGCTGATTGCCGTTTGTATTACTTTGAGTTCTGCATGTTTTGACTCACAAACAGTGTTGTGTATGAATAACACACTAAAAGAGCGCCTTCATTGAACATGCTCATTTTTTTGGTGAATGGTAAACTGAATGCATCAGTTTGCAACTTATGAACTTGAACATGACCGATGTTTGCCTTCGTAGCAGTTAGCAATGCCAGTTTTATGGCACCCAGAATGCTTACACAACACAGGCAGACATGCAGCTATCAGTACTGCAAAGTCAGAACATCAGCCACATCTGTATTAACACAGTATTAAGAGTTCACACTTCAAATTGTGAACTATGAATGTGGACTGGTTTATTTTATTATTTGTTTATTATCTGTGTGAACTGAACTTTAAACTACTTCTTGTGAAGCACGAATCAGGAAATACACTCTGAACAAAACATGTCAATACTGTATAAAATGGAAAGCAGTCGATGATGGCTTTAACCTTTACGCCCCCCTACATATTTTCATACTCTTTTACATTTACACTTGTTGCTGAAGGAAACTAGACTGTGTAAGTGAATGTATTGATTAGGCAGAGTCAGGTATCTCAGTCTATCTGACCTACGCTGGAAGCTCCAAGAAGGAGCTCAGTAAGGCTCACCTGTTTGACCCATGGTCTGATGCCGTGACTGTGCCTCAGCTCTCTGGCTCCTCTCTCATTGGAGCCCAGTATCTGACCAAGCTGCCGGTCTGAGAAGCCGTCCTGCTTGGCCTTCAGCAGCAGCTCCTTGGGTACTGTGGTACTGTAGGAGAAGACATAAGTGATGTTAATTATACAGCTGCTTTGCTAAACCATTCAGAGCAGATACTTTGCCCACAGTTTGAAATTGATTAAATGGATATTTAATTTGTTAAATACATAATCCAGGTTTTCAGTGGGGTTCAATTAAATGATTTCTTAAAGGACTTTTTTAAAAGGAGTGAATTTGACTGGGGCTCCTTTCAGACATGCAGTTTATCCCAGAAATGTTAAAAAAAACATTAACTCAAAAGGGTCATGTTTAAATGGAAGCAGCAATCAATGTTCAGGTAAATCTGTACAGTACCACCAATTTCCCACATCACAACCTAGTAACATTTTAGGTAAATGCCATGTATGGCTGTTTTGTGAATGAATGCAGTACCATTGCAGGGACGAGCACGAAAAGGGTTGTGTCCATCTGACAAAGGCAGTTTCACGTGGAGCAAGCAAACCAATCACAAGACTGCTGATGACGTATTTTATCAGTTTAACAGTTTAGCAGTTACACCAGGGGCTGTATTCACAAAGCCTCCTAGCACAAAGAGTTGTTCCTAGTGACGAAAGTCTCAGAAAAGTCTTAGAATTCTGAAGTTTTCTAAGTTAATACAAGATCCTTAAAGTTAAGAGTAGATCCCGGTAAAGATAAAAGTTATTCACAAAGTAACTTAGCCCTTAAGAGAGCTCTAAAGGGGAAAAACTGTTGGGAGTCGGGAGGAGGACTTTTAAGAGGTTCTTAAGCAGAGGAGAAAATGACAGAAAGACAAAGGTAGAAGAAATATTCTCCAAACAATGACTGACAGTCACAGACCCAACACAATAGTGCTGCAATGCTAGAAATTAAATAATCATAACACTAGGATATTTTGAAACTGGAAAAACACAACAGTCCAGCAGAAATGACTGGTGTCTGCCTCAACATTCCATCAGCAGTGATAACAATGACAATACGTTCAAAGTCTCATATTGTGATGCAGTTCATTTAATGTCCACTAGGGGTCCACAGCGTGAAGGCTCACAAAAAGGTGCATATGTAACAACCAATCACATCTCGTGAAATATCATGCCAAGCAACAGAGTCAACTACGCTGTATCAGAGTTTCTGTCCCTTCATTGCTCAGAGTTCCTTTGAGAACTGCACCAGACACAAACAGCTCCTCGCCCGCGATGCTCCTGAAAATATTAAGAGACATACGCGTGCATCAGGCCTAACTCCATCTTCTTGTTCTATCTTCTTCTGTGGAGTTTTATGGCAATGTCTCTAATAAGTGTTGCATTACTGCCATCTGCTGGACTGTCTCTTAACCCATGGCAAATGTCAAAAGGCGCAAGATAGAAATGTTCTTGAATGTATTGCATATGTGAAGAGTGAAAATCACTAATGGGGCCTTGAAAAAGGGTCACTGCAAAAAACACAACACTCCATTTGAACTAGAACAACAGCACTCTTGTCAATTTTTGCCATAACTAAAGCTTCCTTTATGCCATAAGAAAAGCACAAGATTTACTATCTGATTCATTCCGGTACCACACTATGTCACCTGGAACACAGAGGTAAGCAGAGTCTGTCAATCATGTCTTAAGCTTAAAAGTTGAATGCACAATATGCCTGACATGAATGTGGCAGCGAGGAAAAAGAAGCAGAGGTAGATAAAAAGACAGACAGGTTAGTTTATTATTGAATATTTTCTGTCTGTGGCCTCTCTCGTATATCTGTGTATTTTCAAGTTCACTGAACTAAGAGGGTCATTCCAGCAAGTTGGTCACGACTGGCTCACCTACCCAGCGATGTGGACAGCAGGGAGCAGCCCACCTCAGAGTGATCAATAACACATTGACAAGCAAAGCGCTGAGGTTAAAACCCACTTTAATCAATAAAACTTTAATGTTAGCCGTGAGGTTAAGCAGAAAAAAGGTGGCGGAAATAAAGTCAGTAATTAGGAGGCGATTCTGAACTGGACCAATTTGTAAGGAACATAAATTTGCTTCCTACTTGAATTCAAAGTATTTTGGACCTGCAGCATTTCCATCTTCTTTAGTGGTCTTGCATGTATCATTACAGTATGTAATACTCATGCCTCATTCCCACACAGTTTTGTGTCCATATTTCCATATAGTATATGGAGTAAGCCCCCAGTGTTCAACGCAAGGAAATGCATCTCATTACAGATGGTTAAGAACATCTGGAATATGCATATGGAGCAGTACAGAGAAAATCACAGGTCTAACACTACATGGCAACAAATAAGTGGAAAGGTTTGCCTTTCAGGTGTGAAGTCAGCTTGGTGAAATATTTTGTTAAAAGATGGATGATCTAGGTATGGGCATGAGTCCCCAAGTACTCATTTGGATGTCAGTGTTCACTCAATGCTTGGAGTGCTCGCCACCGTTCCTCCCGCATGTGAACATGACTTTTATATTTGTTTTTTTATTATTTATAACAGGTAAAATCGTATTTAATTGTAGATGCGGTGTATTGTGTGACCTTTTAATGGCAGAGTCGAGTTGTTTTGGTGTTGGTGTGTTTGTTGGGACCATTAAACAGCTCGATGTCAGATGTTAGCCACTGCTACTGTGTTAGCTGGTGCTAAAGGGTAGACAGTAAACTGACTCTGGGGAGAGTGGCTCAGAGACAAACTCCTCCAGTGCTGCGTCTAACCTATGTAACATTGAAGAGGCAACAGATAGCATATTTTCCTAAATATATCATTATGAAAATAATGTGGGTTGCACAGTAAAATCAGATTATCAGCATTTACATAGGTTACTTAGTGGCTTTGCAATCTTTGTAATAAGCTTCTGCCACCGATGCCGAAATGTCACGGAAAAAATCTGCTTTAAGGCAGGAAACGCGCCATGTATTGCGAAACTGGTCGGTCAGCCAATCAGGGAGCGAGTCCTTATGAGGAGTTAGGCATGAGATAGTTGAGTCACGAGCACAATCCCAGACAGACAGAGTTTGGAGACAAGTGAAAAACGGCCTAGTGAAAATGAGCTCCTCTGTCTGAGGAGGCAAAGAGCAAAAAGGAGAGTGATAAAAGCAGAGGAAAAAGAAGAGTAAACCTCAGTCAGGCGTTCAAGAGATGGAGGGAGCTCCGTGACCAAAGAGGCTTCAAAACCGATGTCCAGCTAGCTTTCTTTCTAATGGATCAGTAAGTAACACGGCTAAATGTTAGCTAAACGAGCGAGGGCTGTACTGTACTGGCTGCTAGTTAATTCCTAGCTGGCCAGCATCGCAAATCGCCACAACCAGGGACCGGGTAGCGAGTGTTGGTCGGCTGACATCCTCGTTGCCATTCTACGGCAGCCCTCGGACAGTGATACCTTCCTGCCTTCCTTCTGTTCTCTTCTTACGGAGGCAGCTATCGACGGACATCGCCCAGCTAAGTTACGCCCAGCTAAGTGAACACTGGACTTCGTCTCCCATTCAATTTGAGCTCCAACCGGCCGCATCATTTCCATACGGTACCGTTTATTCTAGAATCTGGACTGTTCCACTGTGTCTACTGTTGTTGTTGTACTGATAGTGTACATATTGGTAGAATTTACTGTGAGTTGTTTGTACTGGTACTGTGCATTCTGGTATAATTATTTGCATTACTATTTGTTTTTTCTTCAGATAAGTCTGATAATTGTTGCTCGGTCTCTTTACTCATTTATTTAGTATAGTGTCCACACACCTTCTCATTCTACATATACATAGAGGTATACCGGTGGCTTTACAGCCTACATTTTATTTAATTTAGAGAGTCTAATAGAGTCATATGATTGATTATCTCTGATCTCCACGGTCAATTTGGTCGTTGCGACAGTGCGACACAACACCACTTACGCTAGGTGGCACCAAGCTAAAAAAAACTAATCCTATCTGTTGCCTCTTTAACGGCAGCGACCGAAAGGTGACGGATCTTTCTCATGATGACTGTTAATTGGTTTAATCAAACAAAGTGAAGCTTGGTTGTTTAATAAATGAATTCAGAATTGTACTTGTTTTCTGTTGCTGGCCAGCTTACATTCCAACTGTTTCAACGTACTTGAGGCAAATTCAGAACCAAAAAAATAAATGAAATAAATAAAAAAAGGAGAAGTTTCACAGAGGTTCCCATAGGAATGAATGAACTTACAAGGACAAGGACTTACAGTGCAGCTTGTTGGTTACCCTTTTATCTACCTACAAATAATGGGACAGGGACAGTATGAGGTAAGCACAAGAGGAGGGTGAGAAAGATGTGTAGAGGAGGAGAAATTTTTAAGAATCCTCAAATGATATATTTCAGATAAAATGAAGTATGATGTTATCAATTTAAATAAATGTATGTGATTATGGACATTTAAATGCCACCTGTAATGACCTCTGACAACCCTGATTTCCTTCCATATAGAGGAAACTTGTATCCTTTTCTGTCAGAGCTGCTTTTCATATCTGTTGAATGGGAAGACACTATTATCTGTCTGTCTTCATTTGACCTTTTTACTGAATAACAAGCACGCATCCTGAGAAAACAAAACAAAATCCAGTCAACATGGACATCTAACTGTAAGTTTTACATAAAACTGAAAGGATCACCGGAAGAAGCCAAGGTTTTGGTCATCAAAGACATCACTGAACTGGACAAATATTGCAGTTAAAAACTCAGACAGTTGCTACAAGCAATGACACAACTCATCCAATGAACTGACCCCATGACAAGTACTGATCCACCACCATCACCCTTAATGGAGCATGAATACCTGGGACTAAAAACATTTGAATACACAGAGCACAAATCACAAGATTTAGAATATGAAATTGATCCTGAAAACAATTTCTACGTCAGCACCCATAATCACTGTTGTGAATACTATACAGATGAACAATTCAATCAGAACATAACAATGGATGGAACAATATCAATTATACATTTCAACCGTAGGAGCCTCAATTCTAACTATTCCAAGATCAAAGCCTGCTTAGCACAGTTTAACAAAAACTTTACAGTGGTAGCCATTTCAGAGACTTGGCTAAATGAGGATCAAGTTGATATGGTCGGTATGGAGGGATATGACATGTACTACATAAACAGAAGTGGGAAAAAGGGGGGGGGGGTTGCCCTATATGTAGATAGGAACTACAATAGTAAAATTGTAAAAAGCATGTCACTAACACTGCACAACATCATGGAATGTATCACCATTGAAATTGAGATTGAAAAGTCAAAAAATATTCTTATTAGCTGTATCTACAGGACCCCTGGATCATGTTTAAAAACCTTCATGGAGAAAATACTGCATCTGTTTGATTCAATTACTAATAAGAAAATGGTCCTCATCTGCGGAGACTTCAACATTGATCTCCTAAATCTGCTTGAAAACAACACAGTTGCAGAATTTATCAACACTATGTATAGTATGAGTCTATATCCCTCAATTACTCGACCAACAAGAATAACCCTACACAGTGCTACACTAATAGACAATATATTTACAAATATTATTGACAGGAAAATAACTAGTGGGTTAATAATAAACGATGCAAGTGACCATCTACCAGTTTTTGCACTAGTACAGAGCTACATTAGGACCAACAGAGACACTCAAACAATAAAAACAATCAGACATAAAACACAAGATGCAATTAATTCCCTTAAGATGGACCTGCTAGACCAAGACTGGAACAAAATATATGTGAATGATGTAAATAAAGCATATGGACATTTTCTGACCCTAACTACATCGCTCTATAACAAACACTGTCCACTAGTAAACAAAGTAATCAAACATAAATCTCCTGATAAACCATGGCTAACCAAGGGACTACAAAATGCGTGTAAGAAAAAAAATCTATTATATAAAGAATTCTTAAAGAAAAGAACAGCAGAAGCCGAACACTCTTATAAGAAATATAAAAATAAACTGATTAGAATTCTAAGATGCTGTAAAAAAAAATTATTATAGCAAACTACTGGAAGACAACAAAAATAACATGAGAAATTCATGGAAAGTACTAAACAACTTAATAAAAAATGGAACTGGAAAACCAGGATATCCAAATTATTTTTTAGCACTGAATAATTCCATTACAAATAATATGAATCAAATTGCTGATGATTTTAATGACTACTTTGTCAGCGTTGGTCCTGGTTTGGCGAAAGAAATTGCAAAAACTGAAGGTGGAGAAATCTTTGAAAAAATCCTTGAAAATACAACCAAGAGTATTACCAAGTCAATGTTTATAAGGGGAACAGATGAGAAAGAAATTTTGGATACTGTCAAATCATTTCAGAGCAAGAAATCCACAGACGGCAACAACATTGATATGGATCTGATTAAAGAAATCATCGAGTGTGTGGTGAAACCATTCACATATATCTGTAACCTATCTTTAAAAACTGGAGTTTTCCCTGACAAAATGAAAACAGCAAAAGTCATACCAATATACAAAACTGGAGATAAACACATACTCACAAACTATAGACCCATATCATTACTCCCACAGTTCTCCAAGATACTGGAAAAAATATTTTACACAAGACTAAATGAATTCATCACAGAAAATAATATACTATGTGAACAGCAATATGGTTTCAGATCCAAAAGAACAACTGCCCATGCAATAATTGAATTTGTTGATTCAATAACAACAGCAATTGAAAATAAAGAATATGCAGTAGGTGTATTTCTTGACCTGAAAAAAGCTTTTGACACTGTTGATCACAACTTATTATTAAAAAAGTTAAAAGTTATTCAAATATGGAATTAGAGGGGTTGCTTTAACATTGGTAAGTAGTTACCTGAAAAAAAGAAGTCAATATGTTCATATTTATAACGTCAACTCTAATCTGATGGATGTCACATGTGGGGTTCCACAGGGATCTGTTCTGGGACCATTGCTGTTTATATTATACATCAATGAAATATGTGTAATCTCCAAAATAATGAAAACAATATTATTTGACACCAACTTATTGTGCTGTGGTAACAACTTGGAACGGCTTCTGGATGATATGGAAAATGATTTAAAAAACACTAAAGAGTTGGTTTGACTACAATAAACTAACACTGAACTTAAGCAAAACTAAATTCATAAAATTTGGAAATCGTGCAACCTCCACAAGCAAAAAACTCACAATAAATGATATAGAAATAGAAAGAGTATCTGAAATAAAATTTCTTGGAGTAATAATTGATGATAAACTATGTTGGAAACCACACATTAATTATATTAAAAATAAAATATCAAAATCAGTCTCAATCCTTTACAAAGTTAAAGATCTCGTGTGTCAAAAATCATTATACCTTCTGTACTGCTCATTTATACTTCCATACATAACTTACTGTGTGGAGGTGTGGGGGAACACGTACAGTACCAACACCAAATCAATATTTACACTACAAAAAAAGTGATAAGAATAGTAAACAAAACTACCTACAGTGAACCGTCAAACCCACTCTTTATCAAACTAAAAACACTCAAATTTAAGGATTTAGTCGACCTCAAAACTGCACAGATTATGTATAAAGCTAAAAATCAGTCATTGCCACAAAATATTCAGAATTTGTTCCGAGCAAGAGACAAGCACCATAACTTGAGAGGATCTGACATGTTCAATAAACCCCTGGTAAGAACTAATTCCAAATATCACAGCATCACAGTCAAAGGAGTCAAAACATGGAATGAATGTACAGATGAAATGAAAAACAGCCGCACTTTAAACAAATTTAAAAGATTGTTCAAAAACAGTAGATTGCATGAATATGAAGCACAGCGGGCATAGTAAGTACCTTCCTTCCATGGGTATCCAATCCACATTACAACTAGGTTTTCTCATATCACTTACATATAGTTAGAACCAGAAGTATTCCAACTCGCATTTGTGATTGTATTTCTTTGATTATGTATGTATGCATACTATTATGCATCTCTGAATCTATATTTATTTGTAGCAACATTACTTGAAATAAGGGGTAGGTCAAGATAAGTGCATCACTTCTACCTACTCCTTTTCGAACGCTAAATATTTACCTCTGTTACTATGATTGTTTTTTTGTTTGTTTGTTTTTTGTTTTTCTTGTATGACTGATTACCTTATTGATCACCTACATTTTGTTCTATTTTATCTATGTTCGAAATAAAGATTTAAAAAAAAAAAAAAATTAAATTAAAAAAAATAATAAACAACACACAGTGCTTTGTCCTTGGCCACAATACTGTACGGGCAATTTAAATCTGCTGAAAATAAAAAAAAAATAGTTTGGATATGACTATTGAAAATGGTACAATAGAGTGAGAACACTGTTAGCTTTCATTTTTGAAAATGTGTTTGCTGTTTTAAAAAGGAGCCAGATCAAAGGACTGATATCAAATGATGGGTGTAGCTACAGTGACGTCACCAAATGGTTTGTGGACTCCTGTTTTGCATTACGTCTGTCGCCATCTTGGTTTTTTGCAGCCAGATGTCACAATATTTGGCCAAGAGAGTGGTGGTGTAGAGGAGCGAGGAGTGGATCTCACTCAGAAGCCAAGGACACTATCAGCAGACAGCCTGTCACTCAAAGCAGCCCGCCTTTTATTATGGTTAACGAAGCTTCAATAATATGTAAACCGGTGAATTATATAAAAATTCAACCCTCGTACAGTGGACATTAACGTTGGAATGAGCTATAGAGACTAAAACTGTTGTAAACCTGTTTATCTCTGCAGTAAAGTTTGACATTATTACATTGGGTTTTATGGGGATTGACTCGCTTCTGGAGCCACCCTCAAGTGGCCATTCAAAGAACTGCAGTTTTTGGCATTTCCGTGTTGGCTTAATTTTTCTGCCCCGGAGATTGCTGCTTGCTTTGCACACAGATGGAGGCAGGGGAAAGTAGCTAGCTTCTGCCATGTGTGGCAAAGTACACTTTTCAAAACAGTCTTCTTTACATGTTTTCTAGAAAGCTGGCCCACAGAGCATCCGTGAGTCTGCTGGGTTTTGCGCAGAGTTAGGAAAAAGTAAAAAGACAGCAACTTTACAGTGAGGACAGGACATGTTGAGTGAGATGCTGGTGCCATAAAAGTTCAAGGGCATGGGATACCTGCTTATTGGAACCACACTTAAATGTTTTTCTATTTGTGAACCTGTTAAATAAACAGTGTTTAAATAAGACAGCTATGGAGCTGGTGGAGGGCTCAGCTAACCGTCTCCCTTTGCTTTCAGCTTGTGTGCCAAGTTAAACTAAACACATGAATGCTTGATGAAACCGATATTGATCTTCTCATGAAACTCCCACTAAGAAAGCAACAGGCGCATTTCCTATAATGTCACAGTCTCCGTTTAACCCTGGGTAGAGACAAAATGAAGGAATTCTTATTTCTTGTAAACCACAACTTGCCCCCCCTCCTCCTTATCTGAATTATTTATGACCTTGTAGTGTAACAATATTGAAAATGTCAAGTGGGTTTTAACTCCCACTGCACATGGCCCGGCTGAGAAACAGCAAACCCCAGAAACAAATGAAAGGAGAGAGCAGCTGAGTCAGAATAACTGGAAGGAAAGACATTTGATCTGAGTGCTCGGCTGTCTCGTGTTGTGAAATTATCTTATCTCCGGAAGAGCAGCGGGAAGCGAGAGGGAAATCCTTTGCATGTCATGAACTTATGTGCATACACCCTCGCACACAAATAAAACATGAAAAACATATTAAAACAACGCGTGGTGTGTTTTTGTAAGGAAAAGGGGGCTGCCAGATAATCTCACATATAGTTACAAACCCATGCACGACCACTGAAAACTAAAATTAAAGATGGCAAGAACCAAATTTTGGATTTCCACACATTTCATTTTGTTAATTTTACAATTCATCAAGTTTGAACTTTCAAATAATGGGAATGAGATGTTTTGTGTGCTAAATAATCACTGTCATTACACACTGAGTTTATTGTAATTCATGTCATGCACAAGGTTTATATCCCCAATTATCTCTGTCCTCATACGCAGGTGTATTATCAGGTTGTAGTGTGCTGAATTCTGCTCTGTGTAATAGAGTTCTGATGCAAAACCTGACACCAGCAGACACAAAAATCAGACTTTGTGTGCATGTGCAGCGGCTCCCAACTGGTGGGCTCAATCCAAAAGTGGGTTGCGAGTCCATTCTGAATGGACCGTAAGCGACTCTAAAACATGTCAAGTTTGTAATAACCAAATTCATTATAACAAAGGCCAAAATATGGCCCGTAACAGACGGTAGGGCTTGTTATTTTTAGACAAGATGATTTCCAGAAAGGGCGGCACGGTGGTGTGGTGGTTAGCCCTGTCGCCTCACAGCAAGAGGGCCCCTGGTTTGATCCCGTGTTGGGGACACTTACACTCTTCAAAATAGTCTTCGATCCCGGGTTGGGGAGCCCATCTGTGTGGAGTTTGCATGTTCTCCGCGTGTCAGTGTGGGTTTTCTCTGGGTACTCCGGCTTCCTCCCACAGTCCAAAGACATGCAGATTGGGGACTAGGTTAATTGGTGACTCTAAATTGACCAATTGTGAATGGTTGCCTGTCTCTACATGTCAGCCCTGTGATAGTCTGGCAACCTGTCCAGGGTGTACCCCGCCTCTCGCCCAATGTCAGCTGGGATAGGCTCCAGCCCCCCCGCAACCCTCAAGAGGATAAGCAGTTAGAAAATGGATGGATCGATGGATTTCCAGAAAACTTGCGGCCCCCATTTGCTGGTTGAGAAGCGTGAGGAATCTGCATAACCTGGAAATCCAGATGCCCCGTCCCTAGCAAATTCAAATTCGCACTGCACAGGAATCTGGCCCCAACGAGCAGAGCCCGCTGAAATGCCAACTGGACCAATCAGATCAGTCTATCTGACAGAGGCGGGCTCTGGGCGGGCGTAACATGATGACGACAGCGCTGCGCTGTAGGAGTCGAAAAGTTAACAGCCAAGATGGCAGCTGCTGAAGGACCGCGCCCATTCAATTTAGCTTTGGAAGAAACGCTAAGACAACTACACTTATCTTTTTCCTTGAGAGAGAAACAGAAGACTGCCCTAGAAGCCTTCGCTTCAACGAAGGACGTTTTTGCCGTTAAGCCATCGGGATATGGCAAAAGCATAATAATATATTAGTTAAACCCCACTGTTCGGCAAACAAATGGGGCTTAGTGCAATGAATACGTCACCTTGTTTTTTGCTCTCATTGGCCATCGTGCTAATCCAATTTGAAATGCCTCAGTTAGTGCCGCCCCTTGGGTAGGAAGGGCCACACTCAAAATCTTTCTAGATTTGAGTCTGGATTTCCAGGCTAGAATCTGCAGTCAATGATGGTATAAAAACAGTTTACAAAAATGTGTCCAATGTTACAAAAATTGGGAAACCCCAAAACCACGAGATGTCCAAACTGGCACACAAATTGCTAAGCTGATGGGTGCAGTGGTAATCAACATTAGCTGCAGACAGAAACATACGACCAAACACAGTATCGTCCCCACAGAGTTTGTGACTCTTCTACAAATGAAGAATAAAATGTCCTCACTTTGAAGAATTCTCTAAAATCTCTATCACTAAATATCCCCCAGTCCCAACAACAGCAATAGAGGATCCAACACTCTTATGCACACAAACAATAAGTCTGCTGACCAGCGGAGCCTGAAGCCCACCTGTACTCAGCTCTATGCTCCATCAGTCTGGCAGCAGCCTATTGTTGTGTGCCCGTCCCAGTGTCCCCTGCTCCAGAGGCAGCGGAGACTACAACAGCCTTCCATGCGTCAGTGTGTTGCAGTGGGTGCTCACCAGACTGCCGGCCATTAATTATTAAACAGCAGAGTCAAGAGGAAGCAGTGGGTAACCTGTGGCTGAGCCATGAAAATTCACAGCGGCTGTCCAGGTAAGAGCCCGAGGGCAGAGGGAAAGAGAGAGGGAGGAGGTGAACCACAAGAGGGAAAGAGAGACGTGAAGAGACTGGGGTCCATCTCATTTCTAAGGATCAACATTTTCCTATTGAAGAAAATTCAGTAATATCTAGAAAGAACTCGACGTCACAGTGGCCATAACTCGCCAGTTATAAAAAATATTCTTTAAGTGGATTGTTGTGTGCCATCGGGATCCCACTGTTCTGCTGAAATGTTTGTGTTTTGTCTTTTGATGTTACAACTGTGGGACACAGATTTGGTTTTGAGAACCAGATTAATAAATTGATCAAACTGAATTTATTATTAAAGTAAAATAAGAATATAATTTCTCTGGCAGTTTTACAGTCTTGTGGCCTCACAATATTCAGTGTATCGTCTGTAGCAAAGGGCCTTTACTAACCTGCAAACTAGACATGGGCGATATATCGATCATACTTGATGTATCATGGTTTGGTCCACATTGGAGTTATAAAAAAAAGACTATATTGCAAATACCGAATAAAAACTGTCACGCCATCAGCACAAAAATGACACATCACCCCTACCTCCCAACCTATTAATATTAATAAATGAACCGAAGAGCTGTTGGTTTGTTTTCTGCTCACAGTGAATTAATCTTCAGGTTTAACAGTGCCGCTGTGATGGTTTAACTTTCTGCTAACTACTAACAGCTAACTGGAAGCTTCATGTTCGAAGCAAAACTTAGACGCTTCCTGCTCAAGATGAGTTGGGTGTTTCAATAAAAGCACCAGTGGTTCAGCTTTGATTTATGTCATTATAACAATACTTCATATAACTTAATTATACCAGTGCTTAACTGTATTATATCTAGTCTCGCCACCAGACAATCAGAGATCTCCGCCTTCTGATAGTCTGGGGACACTCCTTTCTAAAGTGTGTTTAACAAACTGGAGAAAACGGCCGGCAACAAAGCAACGCCTCTTGCATTTTTTAAAAGGACACGCCCTCCCGGAAATGTGCGCTCCCCCTTTTCTCGTCCGCAAGGAAACAAACACACAGAGAGCTTGAAAATGGATGCCAAGAGATTTAACTCTGTTTTATCAAACATGTGCTCAGTCCACAAGATTGTGGAAATGAAGGACTTACAGCGACTTTGTTTAAAACCTTTAACGCAGTCGGACTATGTTTACGAGCACAAGAGTTCAGCGAGTCACCGAAGGACCGCCCTGCGGATTTACTATCGGTTTTGCAACATAGGGAGTTTTTTTAAACTCTGAAATTGTATCCGCCCATCTAAACACAAAATCAGGGAGAAAGTCATCAGTCTTTAGTTAAGCAAAGCGACTGACTTGTGAGTCTATATTATATCAGTACTTTTTTATCTTCATTATAACAGTACTTTTTAACAAATAACAGTATTTCATTTATCTTTAGAATAACATTACTTTTTATAACTTTATTGTAACAGTACTTTATTTAACTTTGTCACAACAATATTTTCTTTAACTTTATTATATTAGTGCTTTGTTTAACTTTATTGTGACCGTACTTTATTTAACTTTATATTAATATTTTACTTAATCTTATCATAAAAGCACTTTATTATACCAATACTTTACTATAGGTTAAATAAAGTACTGTTACTAAAAAGTTACCATATTGATTATTATTCCGTTTTATAATTTCAGTACTTTTTTTGACTTTATTATGAGAGTACTTTATTTAACTTAAATATGCCAGCAGTTTATTTAACCTTATTATAATAGCACTTTATTTACCTTTATTATATCAATACTTAACTGTATCAGATCAGTACTTTATTAAACTTCATTATAACAGTACTTTATTTAACTATATTTTATCAGCAATTTATTTAACTTTATGGTAACAGTACTTTATCTATCTTTATTATATCAATACTTTACTTTATCATAACAGTACTTTATTTAACTGTATTATATCAGTACTTTATTCAACTTTATTATAACAGTACTTTATCTAACTTTATTGCAGCAAAACTTTATTTAGTAGTTTATATTGTAGTACTCTACAGTAGAGTACAGTATCTAGATATATATCATGTATAGCAATAAAGCATTTGAATATTACAATATAATTTATCGGTCATATTACCCAACCCTACTGCAAACCAACAAACTCCATGGCAGAAATAATGGGGCAGTTAACCAGGAGACAAATGTATATGGCAAAGAGGTGAGACTGACAGTGACTGAGCCATCTTGGAATTAAGAAATTAATTATAATATATTCTATAAAATGATAGCAATCTGTGAGTGTGTCTTCAATAGTCAACAAAAGCAACTTTACAGACGGATGAATGTACTGTATTTTGGAGGAGATAGTTCCACTTGACTAGATGTTTTCAACCATCAAAGAGAGGGAGAGCGTCAGACAAATACCACTTATAGTAAGTGTTACTTTTACTCTAGTGACTCTTGAGGATGTCACAGCACTATTTACACACTGCATACACTCACATACAAATGCAAGTGTGCAAACATAAACACACACACACACAAACAAACATATTATTACTATTAAACCTCAGGAAAAAAATAATGGTATTAAAATAAAGTTACCTCTTGTAGTTTGCCAGGTGCTGCTCCAGCTGAGTTATCCTGTTGAGTTTGTGGAGGAACCACTTGTCTATGGCTGTCAGCTGGTGGATCTGATCAACACTCATACCACTGTGGAGGGCCTTAAAGGTGGAGACATGAAGTAGACTCAGCTTTACATTCATCATTCATCGAAGTTCATCATCTATTCTCCTCATGGGAACATCCAATAGGTTTCGCACAGTTTCAACAGATTCTATAATAAATTGCTCAGGATTAAAATCATGTTACAAGTCAGTCAGTGAATCGTCACTGGATAGGAATGGTCATTCAGTATGGTCACAGTAAATAACGTTTTTATACATTACTTTCAAGGACTGCAGGAAAAATATATTACTTTGCTTATATTGGTCTTCTGTGAAAAATCTGAAATCAAGCCGATCTATTATTAACCTGTAATATGACAAAGGTTCTGCTCGGACAACAGCTTGTAAATATGTTTTTTATAATTTTTGTTAGACAGCTGACCAGAGGAATCATTTCAGGTTGCTGTGGGAGGATTTTACTCAGCAGTCTGTAAAACCTGCAGTGAAACGTACCTTGTCCTGTAAATACAGAGCTTCTAATCAAGCTGCAAGTGATTATTTCTGTGACCTTTAGTAGAGAGTTTTAGTGTCTCAGAGGCAAGTTCAGATGCAAGCAGATACAATAAACGCCGAAAAAAAAAAAAAAAAAAAAAATGTAATTAATGTTGAAGAGCAATGCTAATGTTCTGGTGTTTATGAGTGTTGACGATGCCGGGGCTGTGTAAACTGTGAACAATAATACCAGTGGCATATCAAATAATTTTATCTAATTTTATCAGATATAAATAATTATTATCATTATTTTCCTTCAGTATCTTCTGTTTTTGCTACTTATCATCACTTCTAGCTGATTAACTCTTTAGGAGGTTGATGTTTCTTATGGCTTTAGCAGGCTGGGCGATTAACCAAATTTTATTTATTAATTATGACTTTGGCTTCCAATGATTATGAAAATAAGTTAATCACTTTAAACAATCGAGAAGCAGTATTCCGTTTTGCAATGATGTGCTTATTTTGTCTTGTGTTATAAATCTAGCACATCCCTTTGCTTTGCAGTTGGTGCTCAGTGGTGCCAATTCAGCAACTTTCTCCCTAGATACAGCGACTTTTTAGACCCTCTTAGTGACTCACTTTCTAAAAAGTGGCTGGTGAACTTTTTCAGACCATCGGGGAAAAAGCGAGAAATACATTGAAATGTATTATATTGTAACAGAGTGTCTACAGATATAACAAAGTTAAATCTAAGACTTTTTGAGACCTTTTTACCTCTCCTCTTAGGCCATGTTTATATTTATACATTATTTATCTTATTTATCTTATTATTTTACATTTATATTAATTATATTTAAAGTTCAAGCAAATTCCCTATTTAAAGACAAGCTTTAAAACTTTTTTTTTTAAAAATCAATAAATGTATGTTTCCAAAGTCAACGAGTAATTGTCTTAAATAATCATGATCTAAATACTGACCAAAATAATCGTGATTATGATTTTTACCATAATTGAGCAGCCCTAACCAAATGAATTGGACCTAAGACGTGCAGGTTTCAAAATCAAACTAGTGGGAGGTTGGATGAGAGCAAACATGACTGTGTTGACCACTTTAAGGCATTATAGCTGGTGTTTGATTGCTTGAGGATAAGATGTGGATCGTCAATCCATAATGCTGTCGCCATTTTCAATGATTTCACTCTGTACTGAAGAGGGCAAATATATCTACTGTCTGGACAGCAAGCTCGCACAGTTGGAGGTTTTGACACTGATTGGACCTCGTTCTGGTCTTCTTTCAGCTGGTGATAAAAGCTTGTTGAAGTGCTGAAGCTGTACATGTTTTTGACCTTGCAATAGTTCGTGCAGCGTCTCTGTGTTTGAATGACGGAGCTTGACCCTGTGTCTAGATGCACTTATGAAAGTGCCATTTCACCTTCATCTGATTCTAAGAGGAAAAAGAAAGGCTCACAGTGCTGTATTGGGCAAGCACAAAAGCAGACACAGCAAATGTATCTTCATATTATGTGATTTGGATTCATCCTTCCCCACATGTTTGAAAGGCCCATTCAGCTACAGTTCAGACTGTATGTGCTTTCCAAGTATTAGGCTCCTGTGCAACTATTTAACTTATAAAAAATTCACATTTCGCTCTGTGTGTCATGTTTTTTTCATGATAATTTAGCTGTAACACTTCAAAATGTGATTTTAATGAGAAAACTGTAGTCGGTGTCATTCATTATTAACGTCAGGAAAGATGAGTGTACCTTGGCGAGGGAGAAGATGCGGGTGATGGAGGGCACAGCCAACTCCTGCTGCAGGTCCTGGGTGTCATCCCAGGCTTTCTTGAGTGGCAGCCGGGGCACAAAGCCATCCACTGATGGATGACACATCCTCAGGGCCTTCTGCACGCTCTCCTCAAAGGTCCGGCCAACTGCCATAACCTGAATCCAGAAGAGGGAGATATATGACAGTATAATATGGATGTGTGAGTGAAGAGAACAAGCAAGTGGATGAGTGTATGGAGCCCCCCCCCACCTCTCCCACACTCTTCATGGCGCTGCCTATCTCATGAGACATGCCCTGAAAGCGGTCCAGGTCCCAGCGGGGAATCTTGGTGACGATGTAGTCCAGACTGGGCTCAAAGCAGGCGGTGGTCTTTTCCGATACAGCGTTCTTGATCTCCGGTAGGGGAATACCCAAAGCCAGCTTAGCAGCAACAAAAGCTAAGGGATACCTGTGAAACACAGACCAAGGGCAGGGAGACCAAAATGAACTAGTGGTTGAAGTTTCTGCACCAAATACGCATTACTAGCACAATCACATCAAATCTGTGATGTTGTATTAACTCTATACTTTGTCCTAATGTAAAGCTGTACAGTACTGTACGTCCCCGCCTCACTCCCCAACGCTGTGTACTGCACCCCGAGAAGAGAACAGGCAGCAGCTAGGGAGACAGATCTTCAGTTGGCAGCTGTAGCTGCTTGAATTTGGCTGGCTCACACCTCCCAGTGCCGAGTATCACAGCAGGCTGGTGGCAAGCAGCAGCTATAGGTTGCTGCGTAATGGCAGCAACAGAAAGTCTGCCGATCCCGCGGTGAGTTGGGGCTGTGCTGGCTGTATTCAGGTTGCTACAGCTGCTTACTGCAGGTCCGTCTTTGTCACTGCTACCCATTCACCTCCCTGTGAGGTGGTGTGTAGCGGTGGGGATTGAAGCCCGAGAGTACACTGTGAATCGAGGTCCTAGTTGACGTTAGCTACATAAATATGAACATGAAGCCGCAGCCTGTGTAACGGCAGCAACAGAAAGTTTGCCGATCCCGCTGACAGTCTGGGCTGTGCTGGCTGGATTCAGGTTGCTACAGCTGCTTACTGCAGGTCCATCTTTGTCATTGCTGCCCGCTTTCCTCCCTGCGAGGTGGTGTGTAGTGGTGGGGAGTGAGGTGGAGGACACACTGTGATTCAAGGCCCTTGTTAACATCAGCTACACAAACATGAACATGAAGTCACAGCCATAAGCCTTTAGTTTTAGTTGGCAGAAGGCTAAACTATTAGCAACATTTTTCTCCATCTCTGAAATGCTTCACCAATATTGTGTTTTATTGCATTTACTGTCAGACTATCTTTTAGACTCTCTCTCTGATAAGTCCATCATCCTCTTTAGGGTTGCTTTGCAGTGTAGGCAGTTGTTACCAGTGCTTGAGTATAAATTTTCTACAGGATTTCTGCATAATACCACAAAATAAAACTGCCTACCCCAGCTAAACAATTGTAGAAATCCATCCTCGAAAGTAAAATCCAACCTATTTATATCTTGTGAAATTATGTTGTGTAGAAAATTGATGCCACTGAGGATACGAGTCCCACTGATGAGATACAAAACATAAACCTCCTCAGGAAACAGCTGTGAGGGAGACACAGTTAGAGTGTCTACAAGATGGATCAGTGAATAACGCTGCAGGAGTGTTTTAAGAGGTGTCTTTGGGCATTTTGATTTTGTTTACCCACAGAAACTTGATGCTATTGAATTTCATTGTGAAACACATGAATTTAAGATCACGTAAATCACTTTCTCCACGAAGAACTACAAACCTTTTTACAATTTCAAGTCTGCAGTGGGAGACTGTTTGATAGCCAAGTGATACAGCATTGGTAGATATTCATTTAAAACACTAGCTAAAGAATTCCCCGTCCACAGCACAAGATTTGCTTCCATTTTAGCACCACTGCAGTACAACCACAGTTAGTTTGTGAGAGTCAAACAGCCAAACTGATTTAATGTGGGGGCATTTTTGAAGCCCAGAATCCCTCATCCCTGAGCTCAACTGATCTAATAATTACTCTCCATGGGAAAGTCCTTGAAGACCCATGATCCTATATATTGCTTACTGTCTGCTATACATACATACATGTTGCATCACCAGCCTACTAGCAGCGCATTCTTGTTTGTATACATGTATTCTCTCACCCAGTGGCTTTGGATGCCAGAGCGGAGCTTCTGGAGAGCCTGGCGTTAACCTCAATGATGCAGTACTCCAGGGATGACGGGTGTAGGGCATACTGGATGTTGCATTCGCCTATGATGCCAAGGTGACGAACCACTTTGATGGCCGTCTCACGGAGCATGTGGTACTCCTCGTTGGACAAGGTCTGACTCGGTGCCACCACTATGGAGTCGCCTGAAGAACAGAGAGAAAAGGAAGAGAAAGAGGAAGGATTTAAAGGTTTAAGTCAGCATTAACAAACTCTGACCTTGTTTTTTTGGTTACTGAGCTTCACATAAAGCAACAAAAGCCTGTTTCTCACATGGATTTGGATTTAAAAACAGGGATCGGCACATATCCCACGTAAAGCATCTTCACCTGTTTGTTGTAAATGCTTGTCTGAGCAGTTTCCTTTTCTTCTGAGATTTGAAAGGAGCTGTATAGCACATTCAGAGCATGTTTCAGAGTCTGAGGTGGGATGTCTGCACACGATTCTCAACATGAGGGCGGTTGAGCCAGCAGCTAGTAGCTCATGGTGCTCACAGCACAAACAACATCAACAGTGCTGACAAAACTAACAATGTTAACATGGGGGGGGGAACTGGTGTGTGGCCGTTATGTTTTCACAACAACACTGTTATCAGCAGTGATCGCCATATGAGCCCAGCGCAGAGCAGTGGTGATTAACTAGCCAGGGGGATACACACACAGGGACTCACTGCGGTCAGTGCGTGCGTGCGGCCAGACTGTCTACCACAATACACAGAGAAGCTCGTATTACAACACAAACAGAGGGTATTCTCTAAACTCTCTACAGTTGTATTTTGAGCGTCACTAATTTGCCAAAAAAGGGACAAAATGCACAATAAACAACATAAAGGTAAGTGTGACTGATAGCATTTTGTTTTGTTTTCTCCATTTTTTTATTTATTTTTTTTACAGATATCGCGATATTATCGTTATCATGAACTCTTTTGACCACGGTAACTGTATAGTGAAAATCTGATATCATTAAGGGTGTGTATTGGCAAGAATCTAGGGATACGATACATATCGCGATACAGAGGCGACGATTCAATATATTGCAATACTTTAAGCAAAGCGATAAATGATTTTTATTTTTTTTTCAAAAGAATCTAATTTATGGAAAACTCATGGTATAAAGAACACACCATGCTGCTATTATGCATATAATCTGTGTAAACAGTTTATACTTTTGAGAATCGATACAGTATTGCAAAACGAAATATTGCGATATTTCAACGTATCGATATTTTCTTACACCACTAGATATCAAGCGGGCCCCAGTCTGTACAAGTTGTGGATGTTGGCTTTGAGAACTAAATCAAAGCTACAGGCTTGAGTGGAAACTCAAGTATTAAGTCTTGATGCCTTTGTTTCTACAGAAACAAGACGAAGAAATGGCACAAGGACAACAGCTGTCACAAACATCGATACCATCTTGCCAGGTTCACAGTAAATTCGGTCAACATAAACAACAGCAATACAACTGACTCAATCACACTAGAACAAAAGTAAGAACACAATACTGAACCCAGTATCCCACAACAGCGCACAACAGTCTGAAGGTGAACACATCAGTATGTAATGTATGCTTTAGTACCTGTGTGAATGCCCAATGGGTCGAAGTTCTCCATGTTGCAGACGGTGACGCAGTTATCAGCCACGTCTCTCACCACCTCATATTCCACCTCCTTCCAGCCCAGCAAAGACTTCTCCACTAGGATCTGACTGCTCATGGCCAGAGCCTGCAGCACAGTATGCACAGGATATCATCGGGTTAGACGCCATGTGTCTGCATTAGACATTTACAACATTTATACAGCTGTTTAACATTACTATCTAATAATGCTTCATCATTATAAAACTGCAATGTATATGGGATGTAATGTAAGCACTGCATGTTAACACTTGAAGCTCACACTGACTGATCTTTCTGAATGTCAACAATGCGACTAACACACATACAATGACATTAAATACAGATTGGATGATATATTTTGGCAATTACAACTCATTACTCAATAACTAAGAATTAAATGTAAGTTAATGTGCACTAATTAACTATTTCCTCCAATGTTTTAACAGAGTAAATTGTCACACAGGCATTTTTTGTGCCTAATTTCGTTTGCAGTGGGAGATACTGTATGTGGCATAACACCCCCATCAATCTTAATGTAAACCCAGTGGTCATCAAAGGAAGGAAACATTTTTGCATATGAGCAGAGTCAAACAGATGGCTGTGCACACAGAGACGGATAACTTTATCATACTGAACTATATAATGCGACTAAGCACACCCACACCGTGAATTACATTCTAAATAATTACCATAAAGTTGAACAAACGCCTCTCACAGCCTCACCGAAAACTGAAACTCTCAACCTCACAGCCACATGTATACTGTGGTGTCTTGTTATCACTGTAATGGATTGCATCAGATTACATTAATGTGCCGATACAAGCTTTTTTCCCAAGAACTTCCAAACCACAGTCTCAACAGAAAAGCTACTTTTTCAGATAAACAATAAATGTGCTTTGTGTTTGTTTGTTTTATTGTTTTAAGTATACTTTATCTGCCAATAGACATGTTTTTCCCTTTAACGTATCATTATGAAGTAAATGTTGATTGCACAGTGTAATGGCTATAGAATGACACCATCTGCGTTTAGACTGGTTCCCTATAAGCCTCGCTTTCACTTTGCAAATTCTGTGTGCCACCAGGTATGAAATCTCCAGGGAAAATGAAGGCTGACCGGCGATCGAGTCAGGCTGGCATCCTGGCACCATTTCTGTCTGCTCTCATGCCTCCATTACAGAGTCAGTGAATGAATAAACCTATGTTTTGTCCTGTGTTGCAAAGCGATCCGGTTGTCTTTGCAACAGCAGCACCAATAATTATAGCACTTGGAAATGCTAGGGGGAGGAAAGTTGTCTGTTTACACTTTAACTAAAGAAACAAAAAGGTTGCAGCTTCCCTAAATGTCTTTTTACCTACAACACAAGAGAACATATGCAAATCTTTTTCATTTGTTGAGACGTGGACTGCCTGGAACAAAATGTGGTCGCCACATTTTGCACTGGTACGTATGCGAGAGATAGAAATAAACATACTCTTTTGAGTTGCTGCTGCAGACACAAGGTTAAGGTGAATCATTTTTCATTTCATCTGTATTGTATTGTATTGTATTGTATGTATTTGATTAGACAAAGACCTTGTGAACTATATCTTTGCTCTACACTTGATACAAAGCTGTAAACAGCCACTGAGCATAACTGGAAAAAAAAAAGAACATTTGCCATTGAAATTTCCAAATGAAACAAAAAAAATACTTTTAAATACAAAACGAGGAGAGCAGCAGAACCTAAAGCATAAAATAAAAAGTATGCACTGATCTAAAACAGTCTGGCACAGACCGTTCATTTCGCAGCCTGTGATCACAGATTATAACCAATTCGGCTGTCAGACATAGTGCTGGATACCGGACGAGCACAAAAGAATGTTGCTAAGCAACAGCAAACTATTCCCTTCTTGGCAGAGCACCAAAGAAACATATCTAAACAATTTCAAAGCTTTTATCTTTGTGCAGGTTAATGCTGTAAACATGGGATGGAACTAAAGAAGTTTGTCAGTGGACGTCTGGGTAAAAATGCTTTAATTACTGATTTGATCTGCATCATCAATCACATGTAAAGAACAGAGATTACACAGAATAACAGTTATAATTGTGCCCAGATGCCTCCACCATCCCTACACCATTTATGCTGACCTTGTGGGCAGTTTCCTCCAGCCTTTCTTTGTTGGCACACAGACCGGATCCCAGACCTCCAAGGGCATAGGCTGATCGTAGCATCACTGGGTAGCCGATCTGCTCTGCCGCTTTCAAGGCATCAGATACCTGAGAGATGCACACAGATATTACACTGTAATCCCCCCTGCTTGACCATTTACTAAATATACAGAATACATCAACACTGTATCATGCAATATGGATATATAATTTGTCTCAGAGGGAGATTTATTTCTTGTTATTAGATCCTTACAGACACCACAGCAAAACTAGGTGCAATCTTCTCATTGATCTCCATCAGTTTGTCAGCAAAAAGCTGTCGGTCCTCTGTGGCCATGATCGACTCCACCGGGGTTCCCAGGACCTTCACACCGTACTGCTCCAGGACGCCACGCTGGAATAATTCAACTCCTGAACACAGCACCAATCCACACAGATGCATGGTTAAGCAATCTAAAAAATATATAAACTCATCCATAAAGTTAGTGAGTCATGTCCAACCCTGTCAGTGTGCATGTCTTGCGGAGAACTCCACAAGACATTTAACCTCTTAACCTCCCTGACACACAGTCAGTGTGTTCGCCTACCTGATCTCCACAAAATTAGCAGTCCCACACACTGACGCAAACAGGTGCACACATCTCACCGCAGTTGAGTGCAGTCTGTCCACCCATGGAGAGCAGGATGCCATCTGGACGCTCGGTCTTGATGACTTCAGTTACGAACTCTGGCGTGACGGGCAGGAAGTAGACTGAGTCAGCCTGCTTGGTGCCCACTTCATTGGTCTGGACCGAGGCAATGTTTGGGTTCATGAGCACAGTCTTCAGGTTCTCCTCCTACAGCAACACGTCCACAAGGTTAATTATTGTTTATTTAAAAGTAACCCACGGCATGATGATCAGTTTTCATTCTCACATTTACAACAGCTGTGTCTTTCAATGTAAATGTGCTACTGTGGTTTTTCAGCATGCCATTTATTTCTGTAGGTTAAAATGCAACCTTTGACAGCAGACCTTTTTCACAGTAGACATCTGTATCAATTACTCACCTCGTGTTATTTTGAATTTGTGAAGAAAACCTCTCTCATGCCTCCATGCTTAATGAAGAATACAAAAACGGAGTGATGAGCTGGAGTAAAAGTGTGTGTATGAACTCTATTCAATGGATTGCATGAGCAGAGTTCAAAGGGGCGGGCTTCCCCAGGCACACTTCTTGTACGCCCAGTGTTTAAAATTGTAAGGTTTCGGCAAAAACGCATGTGTTTGGGAAGAACTGAGCATATGACTGGATAAATGAGGCTTAGATTATACGGCACGAGTCGTGTGAGAGTTTCTTAACAGATGTTTTGATAGAATTTTGCTGTTGTTAAATATGGCCCCCTTTTACTCCTCAATTTCTCCAGAATAATCACCGTTTTTAGATTCTTCGTTCACTGTTTAGACATGTGGGAAAAAGTTTTCTTCAATAATTCAACATTACATGGGGTGAGTAATTGACACACAACTGATCATTTGGAGGGTGAAATATTCTTTTAACTATGGCTACGTTCTATTCAAGTGTCCCAGTGACAGTGAGCCAACGTGCACAATATCAGGACATTGAAACCAAAGTAGCTAAATGGGATTCAATCTCCTTAATTTCATTATTCACACCTGTGTGTTTTCCCTACTGCAACGTGTGAAAATGTCCTCTGTGAAAATGGCTTATTAATTCCACAGGAACTAAAATGGGTACCATACAGTTTGTACACCAAATTATTCAAGTTTTTTATGTATAAAATGTCATCTGAAGGTTTTCAAACCCTCTATTTTAAATGTTAAAGAATTTATTTTTGTAATTTCTGACAAATTCTTTGAAAAGACCATCAAAACAAACTCAGCCGTCAGACTCACGTAACACCAAACCTGTTCATTTTCACACATACATCTTTTTAAAAAGGGTCAAAAATAAACTGTTTGATTTTTAAAACCAGTTATTTTCTGAAACACCTGGCACTGAAAGCAGTAAATTGTATAATATATTTGTTGGGAGCTTTTCGGCCAGACATTAACATCTAACTTGTTTCCTCTTACCTTCATGGCCTTGACGGCCTGAGATCCAGAGTAGTCAAACTCTCCAGCCTGCCCAATAGACAGACCACCAGAGCCCAGTACGAGCACCTTTGACACCTGCGTTTACACAAATACACACACAATACACACAGTATTTAACAGCATGCAATATGGGCAGCATGAAACTCTGTTTGCAAGGAAACATAAATATATTAAAAGCTGGAATGTGGAGCTTTTGTCTCCCCCCTCTGGCACTGAGAGTAATTACACAAAGACTGTCAATGCATGCTTAGGTGAGCTCACTGCATCTAGCCCGTCCCCAGGAGTGCTCTCTTTAAGTTTTTATTTTTTTTATTTTAATCCTTTCCTTTTTCATCTAGAGCATCCACTCCAGTTACTTTTCTTGAATGCTTCTTATGCTGCTTCATCACTTCGGTTTCTCCCGCCCTTCCTTTTTTTATAATCATTTTTCAATTTCAAAAAATTATTTAAATCTTTACTTTATGTCAACATACATATTGTTAAAAGAAAACGTCAGAACCACACACACACACACACACAGCAGACAAAGCGTTGAGATAATAAAACAAAAAGCAGAAAATGAAACTAATCAAACATAAGTAAATGAATCACTCCCTCCTTTTAGCTCTGGCTGGCTTGACATGAAACGCATCATTATAATGATGTTAAACAGTTTAGTTACCAACCTGTGAAATACTACATCCTGGCATTTCCTTGTACAGTTACCTATTTATAAAACCTTCACACCCTGAGACAGTTAGTCCTGAACACACCTAAAAATCACATGTTGTTTATAAAACCTAAACCTGCTGAACCTGTGTGTACCTGGGCTCTGGGCGGAGCGTCCGGCTTCTTCGGCATGACTGAAAATATATTGGCATCTTTTCCTTTCTTGATCAAGGACATGAAGGCATCAAAGAGGTACTGTGGACACAAAGAAAAATACCAACATAAAGACAGTTTGAATAGTACATTTATTAGGAGGAGCCTAAGTTTAAGTTTTTGTTACCCTCCTGCGAATACTGAACTAACATTTTCCACTACTTTATGCAGTGAAAACACGGTGGTGTTTTAGAAAGACCAAGCTTTGCCTGAGGTTACAAGGTTTGGGATGGAACAGATTTCCCTAAGCCGACTGTTTCTTGAGGTTACTTTCGTTTACTTGTACGTGGACGAGCAAAAACCATGGGGAAACTTTCAGATCAGACTGTTCTTTCCTAAAAAGAGTATGTCTGCATTAAAATGTACAGAGAAAGTACAGAGGAAAATAATGACATTAATTTTATCAATCAAATTAGTTTAAATAAACAAACTAAACTAGAATTACTGCCTCCCCTTCTGGTCCTGAGTTATCGTGCTGAATAATGGTTAGAAAATAGTTTTTGCAGAACATCATGATGTCACAGTGAAGCTGACCTTTGACCTTGTGGATATAAAGACATCTGTGCTAAATTTTGTCATAAAAAAAAGTGTATGAGTTGAGAAATGAAAAAGAAAGTGTTTTGTGAGGTCACAGTAACCTCTGAGCATCAAAATCTAATCAGTTCATTGTTGAGTCCAAGTGGACGTTGGTGCCACAGAAATTGCCTCAAGGGGCTCTTGGGAAAAATGCGATGGACGGACAACTAACAGGCTGTCTACAGGTGTCAGACAGTCCAAATGAATGCTTTTAAGACCCATTCAAGACACATTTAACCAACTTTAGGACAGATTTTTGGACCAATCATTTTTTACTTATTAAAGCATCCCAGGTAAGCATTAAGGGTAAGTAGTATACATATGTGGCCGTGTGCAGAGTTCAGTGTTACGTAGGAAAATGGTGAGTCAATCTACATTTTGCCAACAGGTAAGTCCAAGTATGAAGTAAAATGACAGTATTATGGGTTTTTTGTAAGACTGTAACATTAGAAATGTGGACTATTACATAGAAAGGCTTCACTCATATCCATTTTTTAATTTATTTTTGTGAAAATATGAAATTAGACCTCACAAATTCAAATTCAAGAGTATTTAATGCCTTTTAAAGCCTTATTGTAACATTGAATTTAAGACATTTTAAAACTTTTTAATGACCTGTAGACACCCTAACTAAACATAATGCTGCTGGCCACAGCCTGTCACTGGCACAGAGGCATAAAAACATTGTGTTACTTGTACATTGCTTTACCCTTTGAAACCTGGTGTGACATTACTTTTCCTGTGCTGCTTTCAGACCCATTTTGCAAGTACTTAAACCCCTGAACCTTGACAGCAAACTGGTGTGATGTCTTTATAAAAATGAGCAACTTGGTAAGAAATGTCCCACAAATGCAAGAAAAGAGATTTAAATACAGTAAATTGAAAATCAAAATTAAATTGATTTAGAAAGTTATTAAAAAAATAGGATAAAAAAGAAAAAGCTAGGGGAGAACAATATTTAAAATTATTATTAATATTATTATTACCATCATCATCATTATTATCATTACTATTATTATTATTATTATTATTATTATTATTTCATTTTAAAATTATGTTACATAATTCTGATAATTCTGAAGCACTCTTCTCAGGTCATGTCCTTGTTTGTTTGTTGTCAACTTTCTTCCTGTCTTTCCTTCTCTTTTTACTAATTTCTTGCAAATTTTCATCATTCTTCTTTCGTTGCCTTCTTGCAATGTTTCTAAAAGAAATCAAGCCAATTTGCTCAGGTTTCAAAGGGTTAATAGTTAGGATTTAAAACGTTTTCGTCCTGCCTGACTTTTCATACTCAAATACACTGGGACGGCCACAGGCTGCATAAAACAGCTTTTTTTGAGATCCTACTTGGTTTAAATTTTAGAAAAGTAGAGTGGAGAAATACTCCTTATTTCAAAAAAGAGCCAACCAATGATAAAAGGTAAATGCTGTGATTGAGATTACGAATGCGACAACACCAAGTTCCTGAAACTGCCAATGTAACCGGAGCTGTATGTATACTGTAAAGTAGTTAAATGATCTAGTATTTTCAGTATATAAATAATCACTAGCATCAGTTACAACAGTCACAAGTTGAAATGTGCCTCTAGTGGTAATTTTGGTAATTGCAGCTGCCTGTTTGTTTGCACACACGCATACTGTCACCTTTTTTGTTTTAAATAGAAGGTTACAGAGTCATCAGATTTTTAAAGAAATGCATTAAAACATATTACACTTGCATGACACTCTAAACACATAACATGCTTGTCATGTGCACAGTGCAAAATTTATGTGATGCCTCCAAATGTCAAACACAGGGGGGAGGCAAGAATTCTCCAGCAGAGCTGTCAACTGCATGTTTTGGTAGAGAGGACAGGTCTTATTATTCTGCCTTAATACGACAGAAGTTACAACATATTTTGACCAGGACTTGAACCGCAGCCCTCGCCTGTCATGTGGGAGACAAGAGCTGCAGCACAGAGTCATCAGCGCTTTATTGTAGGGAAGGGGACAGGCAGCTGTGGCCCTGATGCACCACATATGATCACATCTCTCATTGTCAGTGATCACTGCGTATATATTCCTTTACTTTTTACCACTATGTCTGGAAAACATACAATATACATAGAAATGAATGACCACTTCAGTCAGACAAATCCTGTTTTAGTGGTAGAGGAGCATCCTGTGAAGATACCTTTACTTCTTAACTTTAGTATAGCATTCAGGTATGCAGCACTATCAAAGTCTTTAATTACCTCTGTGTCAGTGGGACCGCCTTTAGCCTCCGGGTGGAACTGGGCCGTGAAAACAGGCTTAGTGTTGTGCATGATGCCCTGAAAAATATGCAGAGTTGATACAAGAAACCTGAAATCCAGCCAACAGTATTTTGCATTTCATTTGTTCGCATTTCAGAAACAGGTGAGTCTGTTTTTGTAAGGTGTTATTCTAGAGGCCAAGGTCTGTGGACAGCAGAAACTGGTGCTTTTTATCCACAAAAATATCAAAACACCCTGTTGTCTTTGAGTGAAATCAACCTCATTGGTGCCATCGTTGGCGTTGATGAAAAGCGGGCTCCACCCTGGGGGCAGGGACTGGCTGTCGATACCGTAGCCGTGGTTCTGCGCTGTAATGAAGGCCTGACCCGTCATCACATTCAGCACTGGCTGGTTCTGGCCTCTGGGGAGTCACAGATATGCAGAAAACACAGTAATTTATGCTTATTTATCCCCTGCACATGCATGTGGATGCATGCAGTTGACAGGATACACAGTCCTATTCCACTGAACCAAGATATGCTGCAATGTGCCAACAAAAGCAGAGAAGAAGAATGCACGCTAGTAAACATGGCTGTAAACAATGCTGGATTTAAAATATGTTGACTTTGCAAATGTTTTATAAGGAAGGAAATGCACTTGACACATTCGTGACACTTCAGGACACACCATGCGTTCTGGTGAATAACAATCTTATTATATAATGACGAAAACTCTGTGGGTGTGTCTGTGTGTGTGTCTGTGGGTGTGTCTGTGTGTGTGTCTGTGGGTGTGTCTGTGTGTGTGTCTGTGGGTGTGTCTGTTCCACGTTTGTCTCCTCACTGACTTGGTCAATCCATGTGAAATTTGGCACAGTGGTAGAGGGTCATGGGAGGATGCGAATGAATCAATATTACATCAATTGGCCAAAGGGGGGCGCTATAGCAACCGATTGAAATAGCAAACTTTGAATGAACATATCT
>NC_065512.1:25285337-25292098 GCF_006386435.1 Epinephelus moara
CATCAAACAAAATGGGGGCGCTAGAGGGCTAATTTCTTATCTAGGCCTAACCGCCATATTGATTTTTACTAAACTTGGTATATATGTAGAACAGGACACCTCAAGGTGACTGGAGAAATTTAACTCTAATTGGCAACTGGGTGGCGCTATAACAACAGAAAAATGCTTAAAAATGGCTAAAATGCGATTTAACGCTGTGGCTCCCCCTGTGGCCCAATGTTGTTGGTTTTTTCAAATTTATGACTAAGTCATGGTATGGTATGCTGCTGAAACAAGGGCAAGCCGCACCTTTCACATGTGAACTACCAGTGCACCCCACTTTTAAGTCAATACAACATAAAAACACTTTAACTATCTGCCTTTCAACGTGCTACCTCAACTACTAATGTACAGTTTTAGCCCACTAACTACCCCACTATTGGCAATGGTACGACTGTACTTTCAATAAAGCAATCACATTCACAAAAACTCAGTCTGAATACATTGCTCTTCTTAATGGGTTCAGTTGACTATTTAATCTGCAGTTTCCTATGACCTGTATCCCAAACACACACCATGTGAAACTGTATGTGGGCAACTGTGCACAGAATGGGTATGGACTAGTAAATGTAAACATACCTTTCGTTCATTTACAAAAAAGTCAGCAGGGCACCTTTAAATCTCTATGAGTATTCTTAAAGAGCATGCATATGGTGCCTTACTAGCTAACAAAAAGTTCACCTGTTGCCCATAGGCAGCTTATAAGATTGAGCTCCTGCAGCCAGAGCAGTGATCTGGTTGCCCATACAGATCCCAAACACTGGCTGGGGGCGATCACTCTCCAGCACCTTCACAGGACAAAACACACACAAAAAAACATTTACTAAAGGTACACTGTAGATAATTATATTATAGAAGCCCATTTCCACCAGTGTGATAACAAAAAAAAGATCCTATTAAGTCATTTTCTTTCGCAATATTGTAACTTCAACAACAAACAGGGTCCTAAAATAATATGACTCTCTAAACTCTACTTGCTGTAAATGAAAATAATAAATACAGTAATATAATAATAAGAGGAATAGGTTAGATTACTCCTGAGTGTAAAAACATTGCTTATGGTTGTAATATTCTGGCTTGTTTTTTTTTAGCAAAAAAAACTACAGCATGCAGCACTGTTAATACCTACGACTCCTTGTGGTTAATTCTCAAACGGTCCACAGACATTAAAATATATAAATAACACCATGTTCTACCTTGCGGACATTGTGGATCAGTGTCTGAGCCAGAGACGGATCTCCTGGTCCATTGGAGATGAAGAGGCCGTCATAGTCTAGACTCATCAAGTCCTGATCCCACGGTACGAGGTGCACCTCTGCACCCCTCTGCACACAGAGAACATACAGAAACACTCTGTAATCTTAGGGTATTGCCTAAAGCCCTGTACATACTCCACAAGAACAACAAGGGCGGAGATGGCAGTTTTTGGGTTGACGGAAGAGGAGGAGGAGGAGGAAAACAACATGTTTGAAGCGGAGTAGGAGGAAGATTTGTTACTTCTGGCGATTGCCGAAGAGGTGGAAAAAAGGAGTGAACGTAGGTGGCATGTTAGACCGCTCAATATGACCAGAGTTGAGCAGGGTCTCGGTTGGTTCAACAGATGCGGGAGATGGACGACGAGAGGCACTTCTCTTATGTCAGGATGTCGGCCAGTCGTTTTGACGACCTTGTCCGTCGGATCACACCATTCATTCAGCATGCACCCACACACGCACACAGTATGCCGATCTCTACCCACATCTTCATGAATACTCTGATTGTTCCAGGAGTGACCAAGATCTCCATACATTCACTGAATAAAACAAATGTTAAATTTCTCTAACAATGATTATAGGTAGGGAGGCACAGTATGTTTTTCCTTAGCCAATACTGATAACCCATAATTACCTGCTTCTCATGGCTGATACAGATATGATAACCGATATTTTCACATTTTTGTTTTTTATAAAGAACTTTATAACCTGTAGTTTAAGCACATCTGAGGGTAAGAAAGGCTAAAATGTAGTGAGAAAATATGAATGATTTAGTATTCCATAGCCCTGACCTGACCAAATTTGACTGACATCACTACTGTTCACGCAACAAAAACAAAATACAGTTCTGACTCTTCCGTTCATGCCAATATTAAGCTGGGGAAAAAAGGGAAGTTATCTGGGGTATTGACAAATGACCTCCCCTCAGCGCCCCTGCGCCCATATAACCCTACACTACAGATGAGTATCATGCAGGATGTGAAAGTAAATTACCTTTAATGGGTCTTAAATTCATAGCTAGCAGTAAAATTAAAAAAAAAACGTGCAAAATGAACAAAAATGTGAGCCGCTGCTGCTGTTTTAGCTCATGCTAACGCTTCGGCGATGGTCCTTCAGTGTTGTGTATAACCTGCTCAACCATGGCAGGAAGTTTGCTGATCTTGTGGGGAGTATGGCGGTCAGAGATCAGACCCTCAATGCAACTGTGTTGTCTTCCTCTGAGACTGTGAAAGACTTTCACACCAACGACTACATGTTTGACTCTCTGGTCTTCTTCTTCTTCTTCTTCTTCTTCTTCTCTTTGTTTATTGGCAGTTGGTAAACTTTATGGGTGTAATGCCAGCTACTGTATCAGGGTGTGGAGACGTTGCCCTTGTTAAGTCAATGAAAGCAGTCTAGATTTGTATTATTGGCGCTATTTCAGCTGTTTATTTGAATAACACATAATAAAAACAAAAGTCTCATTAATAATGTATCAGCCTGATATAAATCATGCATCCCTAATAATAGGGGTGTCGTGATATAGTAATATTGACAATAATCATGACATTTAAAAATAAAATACTGATATCATGTTAATAATACACATGTGATAATATCGTAATTTCTGTTCCTTTCTGTTCTCGCTTTCTCCCTCCACTGACACCATCAGGTTGCCTTGTCACTATCCATTAAGGGCAATTTCTCTTTTTGTACCTTTGTGCAGTTATGGTTACAGATTCTCTCTTCACCTCCCCTCACTTGTATTTTGAGTATAATTTGCCCAAAAAAAGGACATAACTTTTTCTATACTGCCATTATAACATTATCCTAAACTCTTTTGGCCATGATAATCATGTCGTGAAAATCTGATATTCCCAGCCCTAAATGATAATATTGGTGTCTTTGTTCATGATGCGATTTCAGAAATAAGAAAAACCAAATCTTATTTTGTCCGACAAACTCTATTTTCAGCCATAAAAGAGCAGCGTTGCAGTCACTAATACTATTTAGATATTATTAATTTTACAAATGATTTGATAAATGAGAATGTTCACACGGCCAGACATTCATCAACAGACCAATGAAAGGCAGAAAAATGAAAAGGGGAAAATGTATAAACAAACAAAGCAGACTACTGCATTAGAAATCTGCTGGCTCCTTTTCCCGACTTACTATCATGACCAAACACAAGCTAATATCAACACTATAAATATCAACAAACTGTTAAATGGAGCATAAACAAGAGAGCGAGGCCCAATATCTCTTACAGCTTGTTAGACCTTACATTAGCATCTCTTATTTTCCAGGTCAGGTTGCAGAAAACATGTGACATGCGTTGACCTCTTTTCTATATTTGTGCAGAGGAGGTCATTTGGGGCTCCATCGTAAAAGCATCTCAGAGTGTGAACTAATGAGGATGCACAGCCAACAACAAGGATGGTTTTTTTTCCTCACCTTAACCAGCAGGCGAATGATGTTATGTTTGATACCACAATCAACAGCCACCACTTTTACTGGGTTTCCTTTTCCGAAAACTTGGATTTCCTAATGGGTAGAGAGACACAGAAAAGAGAGGTTAGCACTAATCAACACCATCTGTAGAGAGAAAAAACTATGATCTAAGATGGTCTTTTTTGCTTGGCTTATCTGCTGTAATGAAAAGAATATCTGTTTAGGATGCTAAGCATATAAGTAAGCAGGCGTTACCTTGGTTGAGACCTCAGCTACAAGGTTTTTTTGGTTAGGGTCAGATATCTCAACAGGCTGCCCATCAAATTCAATCTTCCCCAAAGCTGTGCCCTGAGGAGCAATCACAAGCAACACAACTGTGATAATCAATCAGTCCTTTTGTTAAAGATGTAGTAGTTCAGTATCTGTGTATTGACATTACCTTATCTCTGATTATCTTGGTCAACATTCTGGTGTCTACTCCAAACAGTGCAGGAACCTTTGAAAGGAGGAAAGTAAACTTTGTCAATTTCCCAGCAGCTGAGTCCTACTCCTTGAGATTACACCGGATACTTGGTGACTTGAATCCAAACCTTCTCCTCTTGGAGCCATTGTCCCAGAGACTTGACAGAGTTCCAGTGGCTGTACTCGTGACTGTAGTCTTGAACTAGAAGACCGGATACCTGGAAATATCAAAGCACAACCAACCTTTGCAAAAAAAAGGTAAAACTAAAAAGACACCAAGTACGTCAGTCCATCAGGTAACTTTCATTTAAAAGAAAATAATAATTTTAACAATAATAATAGAGGTACAGAATAAAGATAATCTGTGAAATAATAGTTCCTCTGGCTCCTCCCAGCGCTCCTAATGGCATATGCAAAAATCCACTTAGAGCTATTTAGAGCTGAGGAGTTTCTAACGCAGTACCAAAACCCCTTTCCCACCAAAATTAGCTTACGTACGCAGATTCTGTAAACACGGGAAAAAGTATGAGCTGGGTACAATGCTCTGCAGCAGATGAGTATTCCTTTCTGTTTTTTTAACTGGTGTGTCACGTTCAACGTCACGGAAAAGATGGGAAACAGGTTAGTAAACAGCAGAAAGTAGCATGGAGGCCAGTGAAAATGTTATGGTAGTTACTTCTTTTCTACATCTCTTTCAAACTCGGTGCAGTCACACTAAGGGGCCGTACACATGCTGCATCTTTAACTGAGACCAGGCGCTGGGTGCTACTTTTGTGCCTTTTTTGAGCCAGCTTTCAAGAGCACAGCCGCAAGTTGTGTCTGTGGTTGCTAGGCACATATATACCTGAAAACTTGAGTGCAAAGCTGATCTTTTTCCAGGTGCTGTTTATTAATGTGTGGGCATATCGTCCTTGGGTCAGATGAAAAGCTCTGGCAGCCCAGCACCTAAATAACCAACTTTTCTATATTTACCAAAGACTGATATTTGCGCAAAAAGGTAAAGGTATCTGTTGGTTTTGATTGGTTGCTCCCCATCACATGACATGTGATGCATGCTGCTGCTTTCCAGCTCAGTTTATTCCGTGGTGCAGCCATCCAGCCCTGAAAAACAGGCACTTGGGAATGTGTGCGTGCCGCAGCAGCGTCACTCTGGCGTTTGAGTGTCTGCCGCGCGTCTACATTGAAAACAATTAATCTGAGGGCGCAAAAAACACAGCCCCTAACAATGTTTGAGCCAGGCTTGAATGGAGACAGATGATATTTTGTTGTGGTCCATCACTGCATCTTGCCACTAAAGGGGCTAAAATAAGCGTGTTCACCCGGAGGTTGTATTTCGGAGCCGATAAATACCTGTGACTACTGCATTTGACCCAGATTGTGACCTTTCCCATTACATACAAAAGCCAGATGTTAGTGGGTGTTGGTTGTTTTTTTGTGCAGTGGGGATGGGGCTAAACACTGCTCATGCACATGCTGCGCTGGCCCCCTCCCCCGCGCACGCTCTCACTCAGAAAAGCTCATTATCTTCAGCTTGCGGCTTCAGGAGGGGCCAGGGCCACGCTGCATGTGCAAATATGACAAAAAGTTACTTTTATAAAAGTTACCTGCTGAACCTTTAACTGCATAGGTACACTACATAACTAAGCTTTGGGTTATGCTACTGTTGCTCTTGTCCCTAACATGTATGATGTCAAGAGCTGCCATAAGATCCTAAAATGTGTATGGGCAAGCCAGAACATCCTGAACATGCGAGAATAAACACAGAGAAATCCACTCTTACGCCACCAAATGTCAGTACCACTCAAATATATGTCTATTACCTCTGCTGTTTATGTTGTCTTTCACTGAATATAAATGGTATTATTGCACTGCTGATATTATGTGTAGGACTGCAACTAACAATTATTTTCATTACAGATTCATGTGACAATTATTGTATTCATTGTTTAGTCTATTAAAAAAAAGTCAGGAAATAGTTAAAAATGCGGATCAGCTCACATACTGTCGTCCAAATTCCAAAGGTATTCAATTTACTTTTGTAGAAGACTTAGATCCATTTTATAATCCCTGCATCCGCATGGCTGTGAACTACAGTTTGCACTGTAAATGTGTGTGCAAACACTACAGTATGAGTCCACATCTGTGGCATATATCCATCCCTTAAGGAAAGTAGCAAATAAATACAACTGAAAAATGAATCCTGTCAAGGTTTTGCATTTTTGCCAGCAAAATAAGTTATATATTATAGGTGAGACTTCCAGAGCTGAACTGGAATTGGTGCTTTCCAATCGTAACAGTATGCTAACGGTACGATAATCCTCTTTCCAAGACCTCTACAATCTCTGATAGCCATCTCAAAGCACTGGCTGTTTAACACTACCTTTATAACCAAGCAACTGGACTTGACTTGCTATGTTATATATACAGTGGTGTGAAAAAGTGTTTGCCCCCTTCCTGATTTCTTACTTTTTTGCATGTTTTCGCACTTAAATGTTTCAGATCATCAAACAAATTTAAACATTAGTCAAAGACAACACAAGTAAACACAAAATGCAGTTTTTAAATGAAGGGTTT